>NC_058411.1:5503738-5602767 GCF_002201575.2 Neomonachus schauinslandi | reverse complement strand
AAGGAGGGAGGGAGGAATGAGTAGATGGATGGATGGATGGATGGATGAGTGGAGGGAGGGAGGGAGGGAGGGATGGGTATGCTATACTTTAGGGTTTCAGAGAGGATTCCTATGTGAGATTGGAATATACCCAGATGACTTGTAAGGGTCCCAACTATAAGATTCTGTTTGTCCAGGGGCTTCACTGTACTTTCCCAATATCCATGCATCGTCCCCAGTCATACCCTCTGCAAGACATGCCTTTTCCCCCTCATGTCCTCATCTTCCTGGTGAACCCTTACTCATCTTCTGAGGAGCAGCACAGTTTCCCTAATCCCCCCCTCTCCCTAGCAGATCAGCTGCTCCTTCTCCTGGGCTCCTCTCACTGCCCACATTACCCCATCATGCAGTCTGGTTTCATAATCCATTTTTTTTTCATTGAACAAGGAGTACCTTAAGAGCAAAGACCAGGCCCAAGACCTCCCTCTGTAACTAGGCCTGACATCCAGCTCAGTCTTTCCTTGGGGGCTAAATAGACTTCTGAGCTCAACCAGTTATAACTTCTGTAGAGCATCCTAGATGGTCTGTAACCAGAATCCTATAAAAATCGTTTTGAAGGTTATGCAATGCAGGCAGCTGGTAACTCAGACTTTACCTGCACATGAGGTCAGAGTATTTTTCTCCCTGGCTTGAAAGTCATGTAAGCTTCATTATATATATTATGACATTAACATGTTTTAAAGTTCTATTCATCTAGTTTTCTCTCCAAGGCAGAAGGGAATTTCTAACTTTAATGGCTGAACTTCAGCTCAAGAGCAAGGTGTTTAGCAGCCTGTTCTGATGCCCCAACTGGGACTGGGACTGCTTGAAAAATGTGCAGACCCTGAGACTTGCAAGGTGGCTGAGGACTTGTTGCAACCAGCAAAAATGCGGGGTTTTCTATGCTCAAAAACCCATTTTCACCCTGATTTGTGCAATCCGGATGGGGAACATTTCTGACACTAACATGCCCACAGAATACTGTTACTCTGTGTGCACAAGACACTCTGGTCTGGATCCAACCATTCAAAGGCAACAGTGGGTCCTTCCAGGTCACCTTAACTCTCCATTTTATAGGGGGGGAAACTGAGACCCAGAAAAGAGAAAGGACTGACCCAAGGTCACAGAGCTACTGATGAGACAATACTGAGAATGGAGTTGAGCCTTTCCTTTGCACCACTGGTAACCCACAAATTTGGCCTTCTTAGAAGGGTTGAGGGAGAGGACGGGCTGCAAGAAAGCAACTGAGCCTTTCAGTTCTGCCAGTTGCCCAGTTTTCTGAGTGGAAAACACACAAAGGCTCAGATACCTGTGTGTTAAAGCCCGCTGGGGAAAAGACTTGGAGCCCAGGCCTAGGAAAAAAAGAGAGTTCCTCTATGGAAATTCTTGTTCCTTAAGCCTCTAGAGAGCAGGGCAGGTCTTCTCCTGAATGGCTGCCTACTCCCTGCTTGGTGCTGGGGTTCAAATCCCACTTCTTCTCCTCCAGTGCTTAGGCACGGCCTTGGGGGAATGGTGACCTGTTTGGGGTGAAAAGAGGACACAGAAGAACACGCTGCCTTATTTCTCCTATCATCTCTGTGGGCAGAACCCACAAAGCATCTTAGCAAGCATGGCTTGGCGTGTGTTCATTTTTTGCAGTGTCCTTGCCAAGATTCTTGGGCTGCCTAGGTTGGGACCTGGTTCATGGTTGCAGAAATGGACTTGAGTGGAATGTTCTTTGTGTATCTAAGAGCAGGAAATGTAAGAAGAGCAGTCAAGAAGGACCCAATGGGTCTTTGATCCCTTTGCACTCAGGGGTGGGCTCTGACTCTCACTCACAAGGAGGAAACCAAAGGTAACCTTGTGCCTAACTGGCTGAAAGCCAGCGAATGCCTTCTTCCATCTCCATCCTGACTGCTCCAGGCCCAGCACTGGGAAAAGCCAAGTTAAAGGCTAGTTCCTTCTGAAAGACCTTGTTTCCTCTTCTGGATCTGGGTGATTATCCCTAAAGAACATTTCCTCAAGTCTGTTAACATCTAGCCCGTGGGAAGGGAAGTGAGTCCTCCTACGTGATTTTGTTAAGAGTCACAGAGAGTCAGAGATGCTATCCAGTCCAACAACCTCATTTCACTGATGGGAGACCTGGGGGACCTGACCAAGGCCACAGAGCCATCTGGGTGCTTACAGAAGGGCTTCTGTCTCACTCTGGTCCCTGGGTGCCTCACCCAGTTGCTCCCACTGGGTATTCAGAAAATGTGAGCAGAATTAAACTAGACCCGGGCCTTGTCATTCCCAGACAAGTACCTTCTCTTCTAAACCACTTGTTCTCCAATGGGGCCGTCTACGAGAATCACCTGGATCACTTTCAGAAATACTGATGTCTGGATTCCACCTCCACAGATTCTGGTAGAGATTGGTTTGGGTGGGGCCTGGGCACTGGAACTTTCAAACCCTCCCAGGTGACTCCAATGTGCAACCAGGACTGAGAACCACGGATCTAAATCGTGCTGCTTTACGAGAGTAAAGAAAGAGAACTGCTGGTCTCTTGGGCCATTGTTCCCAGTCTTCCCAGATATGGGCGCCAGGGGTGTGGGTCAAGAGGAAAATGGAGAAGACCTTCAATTCGCCCTTGGAAATGAGCTGTCCATCCTCCACCCTTGAAAGACACAGAAAAGGACAAGGTTTGGAGATCAAGTTAAATGTCCAATTTATTTTTATAACTTGAAACCAGAACAAACTTGGTTTTGAACAAGCGTACAAATGAAATGGCAGACACATGCTGAACTCAACATTGTGACATTAAGGGAAAAAAGAGGCCCAAAATCTTGTACAGAGAATAAAAGGAACAATAAATATTTTACTAAGCCATATTGAAATGACCTCCTGTCATCTCAACATTTTATCCATAATAAAAAAAAAAAAGTGCCCGTTTCTTAAACAGAGCACAAATACCAAGCAATAATAAATAGTTCCAAACTTGTAGTAAAAGACAGAACCTCCAAGTAAACAACAAAAGCTCATACAATAAGTAATAGAAAAGGTAATAAAAATATTTCGCCTTGCCAGTACAAATGCAAACAACTTAAATCAATGTAACTTTGCTTTGCAGGGTTGAGATACAAAGAGCACCAAAATCACGGATTTGCCTGCGCGCAACAAAACCTTCGCTACGGACCGGGATGAAAGGCTGACTTCCTTACTTTTCACATTTTGCTTAGAGTAGTTCAGCCTCCTCCTCTCCCCATGAAAGACCCTCTAATGGCAAGTGGCAGGTTCCAGTTTGGGGCAACTTTGAACAAAGTTGTGGCAGTATGGAAACCAGCCTGAGGTCGGCTGGGTCACCCAGGCTCGAGGCCTCTCTCACTGGGTCATCTGCTCCAGTGTTGGCTTTTTAAACATGAAAGAGAAGCATAATGCTCTTTTCTCTGCAGTCGACAGAGACACAATCTTTGTGCTTTAGGATGGCTTAGTCCTGGCATTCTGGTGACTTTGTGGAAGCTGGTGAGGGCTGGCTAGCTTTCGCAACTACAGGAGGATCACCTTGGAGGCTCAAGTACCTTAACAGGGCATCCGAAGGAAAGGGCAGCCCCTGGGTCTTCAGGTCGGGCAGGTAGGAAAACTGACATCTCAGCTTTCTCTCCCCTCCTCCCCCTTTCTGCTCCCTTTGCAAAGGTCAGTGGCAAGGAGGGAAGGGTGTACTGAACAGAAAAGCTCCCAGAAGAAAGACTTCTGCATTTGGTAAAGAATTGCCCCAAAAGATGCTTGGTTATACTTTCATAACCTGAAATAATGGTTTTACAGTTCCTGAAATAAAAAATGGCTTCCTGATATAGAGTTTTTTTTTTTCTAAAATGTATTATTCCCTCATCCAAAAAACCACCACTTCATTATCTTAAAGCTACTTGGCTTTACAAAAAAAAAAAAAAAAAAAGAAAAAAAAAAAAAGGGGGGGGGGCTACAGAGAGGGAGAAAGAAATGAAATTGGGTAAAAATGAAAAGGACAAAATAAAGGGCTGACAGAGGCTGGAGGATGGAGAGGAAACACAGAGGAAGGAGAGAGAGATATGGAAAGGCACCGAATTCATCCCAGGCCCTCGGCACTCGGAAACTGACGGAATGTAGGTTTTAGCGAGAAAAGCAGCAGAGCAGGTAAGAAAGACAACAGGCCAACACTCTCCATGGAATGAAAGGCCCTGGTTGTGACGGGGACTCCTTCCTGAAATCCAATCTGCGCTGGTCTCAACAGCAGCTCACGTCACCTGTGCCTAGCTGATTCACCAGCTCCTTTCACTACATCTTTTGTTTGTCTGTTTCATGTTTTCTCAAGGACTAAAGAAAGCTCCGTTTGCATTCCTTTCTGCTCCTAAGGGCGGGAGACGTGGTGACCCGCCACAGTGGTGACAGTAGAGAAGGAAGATGCTCTCTCGCTCTCTCCTCTAACACCTGACATCTTAGAGATGGCCTCTTAAGAGAACGAGAGGACTCTGAAATACACTGACATCTTTACAAAAACTGGTTTCTCCACTCAACACGAATAAAGAATTTCCCATCCGGTCTGCTGTGGCCACACCAGGGAGCCTTGATGCAAGGTTCGGGGCATTCCGAGAGAAGCCCTGCTCGAACAGTCCTTTGTATAGGCCAATTCTGACAAAAATATATACAACTAAAATGATTTGTGAACCAAAGCATTTAACGACTTCCTTTTGTTTCTTTTCCTCAAAGGTTGTCAAACAACCCTTTTTCTCCTGTACAATAGGACTAAACATACAAATTTTTTTTTGCAATATTTTATCCTGCCAAATTAAAAAAATATATTATGGCAGCCTGTTTGTTTTTGTTTTTTTTTTTTTCTTTTTATTTCCAAATTCACTAACAAAAAGGTACATTAAATCCCTTTAAAAGGACAAGCTTACAGTTAAAAAATTACAAGCTCCAGTAAAAATACAGCAAGTGCCTACATCATATGAACCAACCAATATATCCATTCCAGAGGGGGCAGGGAGAGAAAAATAAGGAAAGGTCAGAAATGTGATTTTTTTTCTGCAAAGCAATAACAATATTAAGCACTTTTTTTTCTACATACTTTTTCTACATGGTGTAGCAATCCCCTTTTAATCCCCAAATACAAGTTTCTATACATTTTTTTTGAAATAAAAATTCAACACCCAAGGCAGAAAAGAATTTACTAAAACTCCGACTTTACAGTTACTGTGACAAGAACAAATTTATAGACCCACCATTTAAATTTTACTGCAACATTTTCAAGGAAAAGAAAAGGGTTTTTTTTTTTCTTGTTTTGTAAAATGCCCAGGCATTCTCGATTATTACAAATACTGGTCCACTTGTACAGTAATCAAGAAATTTTAATATATATAATATATACTAAAACCCCGTCACCAAAAAGAAAACAATATACACGCAGCCAACTGTGGCATTTTTTTATAACCTAGTAAGCAAACTTGGAAAAAAAAGATCGCTCCAACACACATACACACAATTTTTTTTACCCTTGTATGTATCCAATACTGTAAACGTATTTTTAAGACAGAGTGCACTAAATTTAACTTTAGAAAAAAAATTAGCCGTTGTTCCTGAATTGTTTGTGTTTTGTTTTTCATTCAACGATATCAACGTGTAACTTGTGTCACTTGAGTTTTAATTCAGCAGTAAATCACCTCCACGCCAAATCTAAGCAGCGTTGTCCCACAAACAAAGGGGGTTGAGGATAATTCAGCTAAGATGTCCATGGTTGTGCTGGGCTTATCTCTTCATTTGATTGGGTCTTATGGCATTTTCATGTCCTCTATCTTCAACCAGGATTTTTAAAAATTTAATTAAAAGTAAATGTGGCTTTGTTTGTGTCTAAAGAATGTACTTTTCTTGTTTTACTTTTAAAAAGTCTTTTCATTTCAAAAAAAAAAAAAAGTTTTGCATTTGTCTCAAGAGACTCAAATAGGAAGATCAGTTTCCAAGGCACTCACATCAAATTGAATGGCAGTAGAAAAACCGTCCAATAAATTATTTTATTTTGTTCTTTATAGTGCCAGTATTGTGAATGCCAAGCTTAGCAACACTGACACTCAATCTCAGCCGTCCCTTACAGGTTAACCCACCTCTGGGCCAAAGAGAAGAATATGCTGCAATTTCTTGTTTAGAAGCCATTTAATTTAAATGCAAACAAAAGCTTTAAAGTGCGGGTCAACAGAATTCAAATGTCTAATCTTAACAGTCCAATGTTTAGTACCTTCCAACCTAATGGGATAGGGGAAAAAAAAAAAAATTGGGAAGTAGCGCTGGGCACCTTCGGATGGAACTCTTTCCCTGCTTATCCAGTAAAAGGGAACAGAAATTCGCAAGATTCGCCCACCTGTCCGTACAATGTCATCAGTGTGCATTAAATGAGAGAATACTACCTTCTCTCAGTTCACCTCATTGGGGCACTTGTCTGCTTGAGACATGGTCAATTATCACTGGTAGCAACATGCGACTTGGGATTTCTGTGGTGGGGGGCGATGAAAAGAGAGAGAGAGACAGAGAGAGAGAGAAGCCATCAAGCCAGAAGAAGCCTGAAAGAACATGGCTGGTTCCTTCTTTTCTGTGTCACCGCAGGTCACCGCCAGCTACCCAAAAAAGTACCCTCAGCCCATTTTATTTACCCTCATCTACAGCAAAGAGCAAAGATGGCATCCCAGGGCACGCGGACACTCCAAGAAAAGGACCGTATCTGCTGGTGATGCACAACTGTAGGATGCTCTCGGGCCACCTCCCCGGCAGCTCTCAAAAACCCCTATTTCTCTGGCAGTGCTGAGTCTTCCAGGGGAGGAGGGACCTCTGACTCCCCCTCTCCACTAAAACGCTTCCTTAGATAATGTAAAGGTTGAAAACACAGGAAAGGCCTCTGTTACTCAGGACATCATCAGTGCTACATCTCAATTCCAATTCTGAAACAAAGTGCTACAACTTTAAAGATTGTTATCCGCTGTACATCCACCCCCCCCCCCCCCCAAAAAAAACAGCATGCCACTTTTTATTTCAGGACCGAAGGAAAAAAAGAAGGAATTAAAAAAAAGTAAACAACTTTAAAAGTCATTTAAGTGTTGGCTTCTTGACAAGAAATTACACATGCTTAGCTTAAATCTCAAAAAAGCAGCGCCCTCCCCCCCCAAATTATAATTTAAAAGATAAGCTTCCCTTCTATATCGCTTGGGAGTCATTGCTCAGGCTACTACTGGGTTAAAAAAAAACAACAAAAACAACAACAACAAAAAAAGTAAAACGAAGAAGGGATGGATACCCAACAAAATCTCTTAAAAGAATTTAAACAGAAAGAATAATAATAAAAAGTATCTGCACATGCCAAAAAATTACAAAACCCAATAAATACAGAAATTATTGCACAGTTAAAAGGCTCCACAATATTTTACTGCCTCAATCAACCCTCGGGTTTCCATAGGACTTCGTAGACACAGGTTAGGTTGGAGTGCCGCCTCCCCTGGGCCCCGGGGGCTGGGGGGGGGGGACCCGCGTGGGGAGGGGGGACGAAGTGGCGCAGACACGGAGGCGAGTGTCAGGTGAGCATTCTGGCGGTTGGCAACGGGTCCGCTGAATAGGTGCGGGGGCGCCGGGGCGCCGCGCTTAGCTCCTCTCGGCCTGCTCGATTTTGACGTCGTTAGTCAGCAAGTGCTCGCCGTGCCACTTTTTCATGTGTTTCTCCAGGGTGCTGTAGACGCTGAAGGGCATCTGGCAGATGTCGCAGCGGTACACCTCCTTGCCGATCTGCCCGTGCGTCTTCATGTGGCGCGTGAGCTTGCTGCTCTGCGCGCACGCGTAGTTGCACAGCTCGCACTTGTAAGGCCGCTCGCCGGTGTGGCTCCGCCGGTGCACCGTCAGGTTGCTGCAGTTCTTGAACACCTTGCCGCAGTACTCGCACGTGTCGCTGCGCCGGCCCTCCTTGGAGCTCGGCCGCCCGGGGCCCGGGCCGCCCAGGTGCGGCGTGCTGCCCCCGCTGGCCGTGCCGCTGCGGCCCGACAGGCCGCCGTCCAGCAGGTCCCCGGGCGGCGTGGAGAAGCGCAGGCTGCCGTTCTCGGACGAGTGCTCGGACGACGTGGCGAAGGGCGACTGGCGCGCGTCCGTGAAGCCCAGGAAGGGGTCCTTCATGAAGTGGCGCGACGCCGCGTAGCCCACGAGCCACTGCGAGTACACGTTCTCGGACGGGATGAGCGCGGCGGGCGGCAGCTCCAGGTCCTTCTCCACCTTGATGCGCTTGGCGGCGCTGTTGAGCCCGGGGCTGGGCAGCGGCGCCGGCTTGCGCGGGAAGAGGCCCGGGAAGGGCTCGGCGCCCGGCGCGAAGCCGCCGCCGCGCCCGTTGACCGCGCCGCCCGGGCCCGCGTCCCCGCAGCCGCCGGCGTCATCGTCGTCGCCCGTGTCGCCGCCGCCCGGCGCGCGCTTCAGGAAGGCGCCGCGCTTGGGCTTGTCGGCCAGCAGCTCGCCGTACTGCGGCAGCGCGCCCAGCCCCACGTTCTCCATGACCTTGCCCAGCACCAGCGCCTTCTCGTCGGCCAGCGCCTTGGCCGCGCCGCCCACGCCGCCCGCGCCCGCCACCCCGGCCACCCCGCCGCCGCCGCCGTTCTCGCGGTTGCGGCTCAGCTCCGAGTCCATGCTGAAGCTCGACTCGGGCCGGCTCTCGTTCTCCAGCAGCAGCTCCTCCTCTTCCTCCTCCTCCTCCTCGTCCTCCTCCTCGGGCTCGTGGCCCAGCGACGGGTCGCTCTCGTGGTGGCGGAAGTCGCCGTCGGCTGCCTTGAGGCCCTCGCCGGCCAGCTCGCTGGTGCCGGGCTCCGGGGAGCTGGCGGCCGAGAGCCCGTCGTCGGAGCGGCCGGCCAGCGAGCCGGCCTTGTGCATGTGCGTCTTCATGTGGCGCTTGAGCTTGCTCGCCTGCGAGCACGCGTGGTCGCACAGCTGGCACTTGTAGGGCTTCTCGCCCGTGTGGCTGCGCCGGTGCACGATGAGATTGCTCTGGAACTTGAACGTCTTGCCGCAGAACTCGCACGACTTGCTCTTGGCGGGCGGCTGTGGCGGCGGCGTGCCGCCGGGGGGCATGGGCGGCAGCGGCGGCGTGCTCAGGAACGGGGACTTGGGGCTGGGCTGGAAGGGGTTCAGGAGCCGGTGCATAGGGTTGCCACGGCCCGGCGACACGGGCGGCGGCGTGGAGCTGTTGCCCGCCAGCTCGCGGAGCCGCCGCGAGAAGTCCATGGCGGGTGAGTCGATGGCCATGGGGTTGAGGCGCATGACTCGGTCAAAGGCACTGGGGTGCTGGGCGACGAGCCCCATCTCCTCGGCGCTGAGGCGGTGCGGGTCCAGGTGGTGGCGCGGCGGCGGGCTGAAGAGCGGCGGCGTGCCGGGCAGGCGGCCCTCGCCGAAGCCCGGGTGGTCCCGCAGGATGGGGCCCGTCATGCGCAGCAGGTTGAAGGGGTTGCTGTCGCCCAGGAAATTCATGAGCGGGGACTGGGCCACGGCCTCGGGTCCGAGCGGCGGCGGGATGGTGAGCCGCGGCGTGAGCGAGCTGCTGGCCGGCCCGGGCTCCAGGTAGATGCGGAAGCCGTGCGTGTTCTGCGCGTGCTGCAGCAGGAACCACGCGCTGTTGAAGGGCTGCTTGCATGTTGTGCAAATGTAGCTGGAAGGCTCATCTTTACCTGGGGAGACACACGGACAGAAAGGCAGAGAGAGCGTGAGAAGCAGACGGGGCGCGCGCACCGCGGGGCCACTGACCTGAAGGCGCGCGCGCGGGGGTGGGGGGGGGGGGGGGCATGAAGCGAGTCCTGGATCCGCGTGGCTCCGGAAGGGGGCCCTGGAAGACGGCCCCGGGGCGGGGGGGGGCCCTTCGGAGCGGGCCAGGGCCGGCGACGTGTCGGACCCTCCGGCGGGCCAAGACCCCACCCGACTGGAGAGCTGAAGAAGCTGGCTCTGTGGCCAGGTGGCCCCGGCAAAGCCCAGATCGGCCACACGACCTCAGCAAGCACCCCCAATTCCTAGACCTCGGCTTGCTCCCCTAAAGAAAAGTTGCTCTTATCCCCATCATCTCAGAAGCCAAATGAGGCGGTGTTGTGAGAATGCCTGATGTCAACGATAGAACAGCCGGGACACCTGCAACCATGACAGACCAAGGTTTGTCAACCAAGGCACTACTCACATTTGGACCAGGAGGATTCTGGGGTGCGGATGGGGGGTCCTGTGCTTTGTAGAATGTTCAGCAGCATCCCTGGCCTCTACCCAGTACAAGCCAGTAGCACTCCCTCCCCCAGTTAGGAGGGTCGCAAATCTCTCCAGGCCCAACCAAATGTCCCCTGGGGGGCAAAACCGCAGCTCACGGCTCCCCCTCAGCTTCAGAACCAGTGATTAGGCAGTATTTGATCCAAGGGGGTTCTAAAAAACACAAGTCAAACTCAATTGCCTGGCAAACATTTTTTTAAAGAGAAATGGCTGATACCTCTGCATCATTTGGGATTTCAGCTATAGGAAATAGGAGGGTTTCACACACCAGCATACATGCCGAAAGTACCGTCAAATTTACACATGAACATATAGGAGCAGAAGGAATTTAGCATGTTAGGAAGCCCACTGCCCTCTGATTCCCCCTCTGGCCTCACACACACCCCTACCCACCCCGTGGAATCTGGCCTCCGCAGGCCCCTGGGCGGGAGGGAGCGGGGGCCACTGACAAGCATGAAGACCTTTGCCGGAATGCTACCTGAATGGGAGAATGTCAAATCTGATGGGGGGGTCGAATGACCGGTGGCAAGTGTGGATCTGTTACATGCCGGCTCTGGTGACATCAGGACCAAATCTTAGTGGACACTTGTGGCATTGAGCCAAAAACGTTAGTCTTTGTCCATCACTGAGGCAGTCAGAAAATGGAGGCTGAACGTTTCATCCAGAACCTGTCTCATGGCCGCCCTCCTCAACCTCCGGGGGCAGCCTGCTGCTTTTCCAGTCTGGGTTGCTCCTAATGCTCTCTATAAAGGGGCAGGTGCGGGCAGGCCCTGCTTTCTGCCATGAGATTCGCTTGCTAGCCAGGGAGGGAACAGGGAACAAGACATCACAGCCCAGATCTTGAAAAACCCCTTTTGTTTTTTCAAACTTTCCTGTACCTGGAAGGTTTTAATGCTGATGAAGTATGGTAGCCGCAGACTCCCTGGTGAAGCCAAAGCTGCAAATTAATTTCCAGACCCCAAATCAGAAGGTGACCTGAGAATACAGCAGGGTGCAGAGTGGAGAAGACCGCCCCCATCTCAGCCTCTCCCCAAAAGACCTTCCGAAATCCCGCACAGAGATTTATTTTTTGTTTTCCATACACAAGTTATGTTTCCGGGGGCTTCACATTTAGCTGTAAAAACCAAATGACCGAAGGACCCAATGTTCACAGGCTCGTCTGGACAGCTTCAGAGGGCAGAGACCTCCCCGCCCCACTCAGGGCCTGAGGTGTCACAGAAAGGGACCAGCCCGTCCAGCAGGCAGGGTGGAGATCCTCCCAGACCCCAGAACCAACTGGGCCAGAACACCCACCTCCTTTGGAAACCAAGACAGGCTTTAGGAGTGTGGTGCCCCATAGCGATCCGTTCACTCCCGGCTCCTAGTCTGTGTCTGCGTGTTTGGTGGTAAGGAGACCAGTGGGCAGGGGGGGAAGGACAGAGAGGAAAAAAGAATTGTGAGGTTCGGCTTCACTCTGCTTTTGCTAACAGCTCAAGGAGAACTTCTGAGGCAATTTTCTTTCTCCGGTGTACCCAGTCCGTCTGGGCAATTCAGTTCCCCACGCTGGAGTCCCCGAGGGGAATTTTCCCCACCTGGAAAACGACAGGGAGGCCTCCCAAGGCCCTGGGCCGCCATGTTTCTCATGGGGCACCTGCTGTACGGTGGTACCAACCGCGGGCCTTCCCTTCAGGCACACCCCTCAGCTGGCAGAGAAAACACCTCCTGCCTAGCTGATTAGTTAATGGACTTGGGCGAACGGAGCCCTCTGCTTCAGACTGCCGCACAAGAGAGCTGGCCAGAAACCACAATATTTAGAGTCCTCTTCAAATCCTCTTCTAGAGCAAGGCAGAATAAATATGTAATAAATAACAAGAGGATAAATAAAATGTCCCTTTCTGACACAGGAGCTAATAACACAAATGAAGTGCCACATCCTACAAGGTCGTAGATCTTCAAATTAAAGAGCGTTTCTGTACCCTTCACCTTGGCTTTTGGAAACTCTAATTAATCGATTTATGGTACACAGCTGCTCTGGTTCTTCATTTTTTAAGTGGGACCCCACCCCCTTTTCCCTGATCTCTTTGTTCATCATCTTCATCTCCTTGGGCTTCAACTCCAGAGCATTTCCTGTTTCTTGTTCTGCTGGCCACATATTTTCTAGAAAGTTCTACTGCTGGTGAGGAATGCGGATATCAGAAGAAAATGCAGAATTCCCCGGCAGGCCAGGAATAAAGAATCCTCTTCAGCCGAAATGGCCGATTAAAACATTTTTTTAACTCAAAATGGCAGCTGCTGGGAAGCCTGTAGCTACATGTTCTAAAGAGCTCAGATGTTTCCACTTCTTGTTTAAAAAAAAAAAGAAGAAGGAAAAAATGAAAAAAAAAAAAAAAAAGACACTTCTAAAACTCTGGAGCAGCCAACGGAGGAAGTTACCTGTCCGTAATTCACCCTCAGGTGGGGAAGAGCTATGTGTCCATCAAATAGGATCTCAGAGCCACTGCTCATGCCGGGGTGAGCTCTTTCTTTTCCCACACCCCTGAACTGCTTTGGTTCCCAAACTGTCCTCGCACGATGGCCAGATTCACTGCAGGCGACTGCAGGCGACGGCCTTCCCAGGATCTGACAGCTTCTGACTTTTTTTAAATCTCACAGCCCTCAAAGGCCCTCCCTAGACAACTCTCTTTCCACTCTCCCCCAGCTTTTTTTTTTTTTCCCTTAATAAAATGTTCATTTCCATATTACCACTTCATGGTTCTCTCTTGCCTAGAAGTAGCCTTGAGCACTAGGGCTGCTCACTTTTAACAAGTGAACAATGTCAAAAGTCTTTGAAGAGCCATTCAGAACATTTTTCTATTCAAAAACTCACTAAATATTTTACACTCTCAGCACACCATTCACGGGCCGCTCATTTTTAAATGCAATGGAAGACCCCTGGCGAGAGGGTTGGCCCCCTCCCCGTCCCAGGACCGGAGGTCACCCCCTCCTCAAGCTCAGGGCCACCTGCCCAGAGGTAAGCTGGCAGCTCCATGAGGAGACCACTTAGCCAGCGACCCAGACAGGAGCCACTCCCACCACGCGCCCCGCGTGGCTGCTGAGGTGCCACGTGATCGGTGGATGCCTAGAATATTTTGAGGTGACGTACCAGCAACATCAAACCCGGCCTACAGACGTAGCAATGTCAGCTGCACTTCGATCACGAAATCAGGCTTGGCAGCTCAGAACCCAGGGCCCGTGTCTGTCCTTGCTTGCTTGCTTCCTTCCTCAGACGCTTTTACTCTCAGTTGGCAGAAACCCAGACTGGATCTTCTTTGCTCTCCTGGCTCTAAAGGGAGTCCTTACGATTTTCTCAACCTGGAAACCCTCCCTGCCGTCTCTAGTTACGAGGGCCTGGGCAACCCTACCTCTGCCTTGATGTTCCCAGCACGGTGAAGTCACTCAAATCGCAACCTCTTTGGGCCTCGATTTCTACATCAGTAGAATGGGAATAAGATACCTGCCTTTAAAGACGGCTGGGGGTACCCAGTGAGATCCTGCATGGGGACACACACTGTACATCGAGCACGACGCAGATGTTATGAGTGGGGCTTTGTAGGTTTCGGTGTATAGTATCCATCCTTGAACCTGGCGGTGCATGTTTAAATCTGGCAGTAATAAAACCCACCAGGAATTTTCATGCAGCCTGCCTCAAGCATGAGAGGCTCCAGGGAAGTGAAAACCTGTTCACAGTGAGGAAACATCATTTCTTACAGTGACGCTTGGGGACCGACCGGCAACTGGACCCTCCTGCAACGGATGAGTCTCCCTCCACCATGAGGGGTTGTTCCTTTTTTTTTTTAATGTGCATTTAAATAATTGTTCTTCCTTATTATGCTGGTTACTCTAATAATACCAATAAAGGTATCAGGGATGTTCAATAAAAAACACACCTTTAATTGAGTAATTATTCAATGAAAAAGCCACAGCTGAGCGCGCGAGTTTAACAGGTCTTTCCAAAGGCCAAGTGACGCCACGAGGAAGGGCGCTCATGCCTACAGGAGAGGAGCGGTCCGCTGCTGCTCAGAGGGGGCAGCGAGGATGCCCCCCCCAACCCCCAGCTCACGCAGGGCCACAGGTGAGATCCCGCCCGGGCCGTTCTCCAAAGCTGGGCAAAATTAGAATCGGGACCCTTGGACTCTGACCTAAGAACCAGGTCTTGGCTTCACACAGCCCTCCACAGTTTGCAAAGTGCTCCGTAGCTGGTTTAGCATTTTTGCCAGCATTAGCACCTTTCGTCGTTCCTCACCCCGCCTCTGAGGAAGGCCAGGCAAGGGCTGCATCCCTGCCGGTGCATGAGGGAATGGAAGCTCAGGGAAGCAAGCAGAGAGAGCCCCGTAGCCAGCAGGGAGAGGGCCGCGGCCCCCCTCAGGCTTCCCGGCCCCAGGTTCACTCCCCGCCGGCTCTCCAGCGCTCAGCACCACCTGAGGGACTGATCCTTCTCGCTACACTCGTCAGGGCCTGTTTTACGATGAAAATGGCCAAGAAGGAGGTTCTCCTGCCATGCTGTATGCCCTTCGGTGAAGGGCACGATTATCCTTTCCTGGAACCCAATCGAGGCCACCGCAGGCCTGGCCCCTGGAGGGGGACGTTTCACAAAGCAAGTAAGCCCACTGGGGGTTGGGGGGGAGGGCAACAGAACCCAGGACCCAGATGCAGGGCAGGATGCCGGATCCCAGGGTCCCCTGTGCCCCAAGAGAGGGCTTGGTTCACTGGTCCACACCCAGTCCTCCTCCCGAATCTGTAACTGCTAACAATATCGTCTGCACTGTTCCAAAATGATAGTAATTATTATCACTAGTATCCCTTGGATGTGTAGACCCCTTAGTAGTTGAAAAACCATCTCCCCTTTCATGATCCCAGAAAGAAAATGTCAGCTGGCCACCTGGGCGGTTTTTGTAGGTTTTGTGTTTCTATTATTTCTGAGCACGGCTGTCTACGAAATCTAGAATCACCCCTGCTTGATCTGCAGGTACCCTGTGAAACCTCAGGCTCTCTCCAAGTCGGACCTATGGGAGTAGTCACGACAGCAGGAACCCTAAGCCATCATTAGATCCTTACACGGGCCTGTCCACAGCTAAGTAGAGCTGACCTCACCCGAGGCTCCACACAAGCCCCGAAGAACTGTCACTGGCCCCATTTCACGGAGGAGGACACTGAGGGCTGGAAGAGGCAAGGCGGTTTGCCCGAGGCCACACAACCGGCTGCGCTCTTGAGCCCTGTGCCAACTGATAAAAGCCCCGGCAAGAGAGGAACGTGTACAGACCTGGGACCCCGGGCCAAGGTACCTGGGCATAGCTGTGCCGGGCGCGGCACCTTACCTTTTGCTCCAGCCCATGTGCTAAGAAGCGGAGGGGTGCTGCTGTGGGCTCGAACCGCGGTAACTCGGTGAAATCATGCTGATTACATCTCATGGAAAAGTAAGAGATGCACTTTGGTGGGGGTGGGGGTGGGGGTGATATACCACTACTGTGTGGTCTCCCTGGTGCTCAGCCAGGCTCTGCCTCACAGAGCCCACGCCCCTCCACCACTGCCCGTGGCAGACGTGGCCAGTCCATCCCTGCACTCTCCCTCCAGGCCTCGGAATCCTCTAGATCCTCATTACCACATTCAGCGTGCCTCTGCCTCGTTGCCCTCCATGGATCCCAGTGCACAGAAGCCCAGTAAGTGGGGGCCCAGGTGAGACGGGGCTGAACTAACGAGGTGGCAGTGTGTGTCCTGCTGAGAGCCAAGACCCCACTGGCCCTTTCTTTGTTCAGTGCACAGACAGGAGCTGGGCACCCTGGGCGTCCTCCAGGTACTCTCCCTAGATGGACAGAGCTCACGCTGCAGGGGGAGACGAGACACCTAGTGCCCCCTCAATCATTTGATGAACAGTACGAGCACTGCTAGGTGGGCAGCCAGGGTGCCGGGAGAGGGAAGAATGCAGGGGCCTGGCGGAACTGGGGCTCAGAGCCTGCGGCGTGGGGCTCCCATCTGCACGGCCTCCTTTAGTCCTCGTGATAACTACACACCGCGACCACTGACAGGAGCAATAAAGGAGGCTCAGGGAACTTCAATGAGTTGCTCAAGGCCACATTATTGGCCCTGGGTTATTGATTAAAAATTCATCATCTGGGCTAGATTCCAAGCTCCCTGAGGACAGGGACCGAGCCGGCCTTGGCCGCTGCTGTGACTATGGCCACCCACACAGCGACCAAGGCACACATGCTTCAGAACTGCGGGTGACCTGCGAAAATACTGTGTCCCACGGCCAGCGCTGTTGACCACATCGTCACCCAGACGAGGGTGTCTGGGTGAACCTGCCTGGCCCCACAGGGCTCAGCCTTCACCTAGTGTACCACTCCCTGGACCCACAGGGCCCACCCAACATGCCCACGCCTCTCAGCCGCAGCGCCTACCACCGGGCAGGCCGGGATCCCAGGGGACTCCAAACAGAACCTGGACACTAGGCCACGGCCACCGCCCCGCCCCCCTCTAAGCCGGCGTCAGCAGGACGGGTGAGCAGGCCACCCACCCATCTTCCCACATCACAGGGCTGACGGCCCCTGCTGCCCAGGGCAAGGGAGAGGCACTCAGCCTTCCCTCACCCTCCCGGTCCTCTGCTTGAGGCCACGTGTTTACACACGGGCTGGCACCTGCTGTTCCCTGCGCCCAGATTACCTGCCTTTCCTTCTCTGCCTGAAAAATGTCTTTTCAGACCCTGCACCACCGCCATAGTATTCCCCGGGCATTTGGGGAATACTACTTGATACTGATCACACGTACTATCATAATCTGTCCTTGACCTTGGTGTGTTCAACTCACATGCCATCTGCACGTGTCAATGCCGGACTTGTACTCTGCTCACAGAAACTCTAGGAAGTGGGTTTTAATCCAGACTTACATAAAAAAGAAATGAAGTCTCATCACAGCTACGTGCGGGACCCAAGGTCATTATGGTTTATGGATCACAGAACCCAGATTCACACAGGGTCTGAGTCCCAGAGCCTGTGCTGCGTCCAGACACACAGCTGGCTGCCCCCTCCACACGAAACTGCAGCCTCCACTATCGTGGGCCCTGGCGAGGGGCCCGGAGCAGGCACACAAACCACTCCACCCACACCCATGAACACCAGCAAGCTGCAGGCTGGGGTACCTTGGCTGAGACTAGACACCTGACACACATGGGAAGACCCCGCTCAGCCTCTCAGCTTTTGGGGACAGTCCACTGACCCTGCCAGCATCCCAGGGGCAGAGGTCCACTGTGTGCTTCATATGCCTGGAGTTAACTAGGGCTGGGAGACCGGGCCTCCAGCCTCCCCCACAGCCTCCAACTCAAGCCCCCAACATCCCCCTAGGCAGCTGTGCACAAAAACACCACTGAATCTTGCTTCAAGCAAAAGAGACACACCTGGGAAGTGAGTGAACCCAAGGAAATCTAACTATGTCCCAAATGCTCTAGGGACATGCGCTTCTCATTCATTCTTTCATTCAGTCATTCATTCACCTCACTATCCAGTTATTCACGGCAGACACGATGCAGAGGGATTGGCCACGACCCCTCCCCTCCAGGAGGCCATAGGTAGGAGCTGAGAAGCGGGGGTGAGTGAGTGGACACAAAGGATCCTAAACCAGAGCAGAACCTGCTGAGGGACTTCAGAGCACCTGGGGAGAAGGCAGGCAGGCAGGAACACTGCACAGATGGGAGTGCAAGCCGGGGAGAGGGCACCTGCCCAGACCACGGAGGGAAGGCGTGTGGATGTAGGGCACTGCACGGGCACCCTCAGGGCTGCAAAGAAGAGAAAAGCCCGGGGAGGGGAAACGGGAGATGCAGCCGGGGAGGGACATACCTCCCAGAGATGGCACAGATGCCTGCTCATGGTGCGGGGCTGTCCTCACTCGTCCACACTCACCGTCCAAACCCAGGGCTCAATATTAAACACGGAGAAGAGGTGCTGCTCTCAGGTGTCCTTATCCTTCTTTTAGGGAAACCAAGGAGCACATCAGGACAGTACCTAGGATCGCACTACATCTGGCACCCCAGAAACTGCACTGTGGTAGCAAATGATGAAAGGATCTGTCCGACACCATGTAGTCACTTGCTCCGTCCCCCCTTCCTTGGCTCTATGACGCAGAAAGCACCTGCCGGGCTCTGTGCTGAATGGAGGGACACAGCAATGTACGTCTGCCCGCATGGAGCCTGGAGTCAAGTGCAGGGGCTAATGAGTCCCCACGTTTCTAGTAAGGCTTCAGGCCATGAGGTCACTAGGAGAGGCTGTGACATGAGGCACAGGATCCAGAGGAGGGACAGGCGGACAGCATGGGAGGATCAGGGAAGACCTCTCCGAGGAGGAGCTCCTGGAGCTGAATTCAGAAGGAAGGAGTCTGTTGTGCAGAGCAAGAAAAGAAAGTGTGTGCCTGGCAGAGGAAACTGCACACACAGAGGCATGGAAATGGGACCCCAGATTCACAGAGGCAAGGAAAAGGATGTGGGACTGAAAAGGGGGTCTCAGATCAATCTGAAGAGGCTCTGAAAACACAAAGAAATGGAGCCAGATACAGATCAAATTCCATCGCTATCAATTCCATCACGGTGAAAACTCTGATTTTTTTTTTTTTAAATATGAAGATTTTCAAACCCACACTCAAGGCCTACTTGAGTCAAAAACTGTTCCATGCAACAAAATGTCAGTATAACCAAAGGATGAAGGGGAATCCCTTGAAGGGCTCTTTCTGAGACCAGATCTACCCTTTCTGAACTGTGAAACCGTAAGATATAAAGAAATGAAACTGGGGAGGGGTGGGGGGGGGGCTGGAAAATGCAAAGAGAAAATTTAAAATCCAATCTATGAGGCTCACTAGCCTACAAAGTGGCTTCAAAATCACTCTCTCCAGCAGGAGTTCTATTATTCCATCAAGATTCTCATCTGAACCACCTAGGCCTGTGAGCCAGCTTCAGGAACAGGGTGGTCCAGGTTCTCAGAGGAACAAAGAAGTATTAGAACTGAACTGCAGCTGCAGGCACCATGCACCCCAGATTTCCCCAAACAGTCTCGATTTCAACTGCTCAATTCTGTGGTCAGGCCAGGTGTGCAGTTCAGGCTCAGGAAACAGCCCACCCAGCCCTGAAACAAAGCAATATTGCTGACCACGGGGGCATCTCGGGGAAGGGTGAGAACAGTGGTGTTTGCTAGTAAGATGGAAGAGCCGGAGGCCCTTCTGACACGCGGAGTGATTTTGTATGTGGCAACGCACTTACGGCATTCTCGAAAAACTACGGCACATTCCTCAAGATCATCTTTATAGAGCTTCCCCCCCCTTTACATAAGGCACGCAAATCAGCTGGAAATAGTATGTCTTCCCCAAAATAGATGAATGCATCGTCAGATTCCCTTGAAATCTTTCTGTCGACTTCTCTGAAAAGGACCTACGACAGTGGGTTCTGGTGGGCTGAGAGATACACTTACTTTGGTGGTTTTGTTCCATCCCCCATTCCCCCGCAAATATATGCGGTTCTCTGAACGCACCGTAGCACTCTGGGGACAGGAATTTAGCAGAGAATGTGTAGGGGAAGCATGAAGCAAATCCTCCTTATCATTTAATGGAAAAATAAAGAGTGAATTAAGAAATAAACAGGTAAAAAAACACACACAACTCAAGGCGTGAGCTGCCGGTGTGCGAGCCGTTGTGTGCGGGCGTGTGCACACCTCATGGGTATCTTCACGCACGCGTTCTGGCTGACACAGGAAGTCTCTCTTCTCCATTATTCATGACTTTCTTCACAAGGCAGGAATAAGGCTTCCTTCCTTTCCTTAAATCCACAAAAATCTTCACATTCCACCCCAAGAAGTATTGCAGGGGCAGTAAATCTCGTTTTAATGGAGTGTACGTTTAGCTCTGAGGAGATAATTGACGTTATGGAGAGCCTCGACGCCGAGTTATATAGGTTAGCTAATGCAGAGGGGACTCATTACCCACACACTACAAACAAGTAGTAATATATGTATATTGTTCAGAATGGCGTCATAGCCAAAGTGTTCCGGTCCGCAGGGATTGATAAAACACAAGAAAACAGCAGACATGCACTTGTAAATTTGTCTCATTTGTCTCTGAAGTTAAAGGTTATTCCCTTGTTCTGAATTTGTAATAAAAACATGCTAGCCCAAGGTTTGTGGAGGATGTTTGAATATTTAAATTGTGTATAATGATAGGCAATTACAGGATGAAAACTGGACCGTGTGAATGGGGGAGCACTGTCTGGATCACCAAGTGTTTCCCCACCAACGAGTCATCTGTCTTTCACGTGCCACCCTTCCCCCTCCCGGAGGGCTGTGGGGACTGTTACCAGGTCCCACGGCCACCAACCAGCAGCCAAACAAGCTGGGGTTTGCTTGGGTGCGTGGGTTCCTCCCTTTCTTTTTTTCTTTTAGTTTTGTTTTCTTCAACACGCACAGCACATCTCTCCAACCACAGGCGGGGACCGAGGCCACGGCCCCTGGAGGACGACCCGCCACACGCCGTCCTTCTGCAGCCGGTCAGCGCTTCCTCGGGGCGGGAGGCAAGGCCGGGCGTGGGGAGGGGCCTGCCGGCAGAGTGTGAAGGTCCCCCCGCTCCCGATTGGGGTGCCCGTCACCCCAACTCCCTCTCTGGTGGCACGCCTGGGGTGGCTCCGTGGCACCCTGGCTGGAGCCAAGGTGCCCGCCTGGCCCCATCCAGGTTAACCAACTGCAGTGTTTGAGTTACTCCAGCCGGCTTGTCACCGAGCACAAAAGTCATCAGCGAGTGAATGTTCTTTTCTGCACCACAATTAAGACGAATCAATACGACGTGCCGCAAATGGTATTTTACTCTCAATAAGAACTCGAGCTGAGTTTATTCAGAATATTTTAGCGCTTCCCTGGGGGATTTTGGGCCGACGCAGATGGCAAATAAAGTACTCAGCCTAAGGCTACAGCACATTATGGTAATTCTAATGTCAGATGTACTTTAATATACAGCTCTATTTAATCACCCCATTATTTCACATTTCCATATGAAAAACCTGCGGCACTTCGGCAGTGCTTTGCCTCTTCCACGGTGCCAGCTTCCTCCAACCCGCCGGCAGCAAGGGAGATGGTCATTCTCACCAGACGCAGCTCAGTGTCGAAGTTTCCGGGTGCTCCACGCACAGCCGAGCCACCAGGCATGATCAGAGAACCAGAGGATTCAGAGGCATAACAAATGCCACGGAGGTTACAGAAAACCCAGACCGAGCGCCCCCACCTCCCCCACGCACAGGTTCTCACACACACATGCACACACATGACGGGGACACAATTACATATATGCCCTCCACGCTGCCCAGCTCCATCACCGGCAGTCTCAGCATGGTGGCTGGGCAGCCCAATGGCTAGATCCAACCGTGGCTCGGGGCTGGTGGAAGATGTGGCTCCCACCGTGGCCCACAGAGCCCATGCCAGGGGGTTCTCACAGCACTGCCCCCCCTGCCCCCCCAACCAGGGGTACATGAAAGCAGCAGCAATGCCAAGGGGCAGGGGAGCTGTGCTGGCGGTGACAAAGGACGTGGGCAGAGCAAGTGGGGGGCCGGGGGGGGGGCAGGGGAGCTGCCCAAACTGCCTGTACAATCTGGGAGCCAGGAGGCCCCCAGGATGGTGCTGTCAGGTTTGCACTGGAGAACCCGAAGCCGAGAAGCCCAGGCCCCAGGGGAGGTGGAGTCCTGTGAATTCCAAATGGCTCTTGCACCTCCAGGCTGGCTCTGCTGGCCAGTTGGCAGAGAGAAGCCAGCGGAAGCCTGGGTTTTGGCTGAGCCCAGGAAATCACTCTCTCGCGGTCACACGCATACTTGGCCGCACGGCCTTCCAAGGAAGCCCGGCACAAAACCCGCCGACCACCTGGTTCTAGATTTCTCGAACAGGATTCTGCTGATGGATGAAGGGACACCTGGCACCTGACCCTCTCGGCTGCCCCAGGAATGAGTCAACATTAAAGCCACAGAACACGATTCTTGTAAATGAATACAGTGTATGTCGTCAAAATGAGGTGCTTGCCTGTGAGCAGGCTAGGTCCGGTTCCTACCGCGGGGCAACAACCTCTCAGGAAAGGAGGCAAGTGAGGAGACAGAAGGAAGGGAGGGAGGGTGCAAGCAAGCGAAGGAGGAAGGGCAATAAAGGGGAGAATGTCCCAGCGTACAATGCCAAAAACACTGGCAAATTCCTCACAACTGTTGGTTCACTGATAAGATGGTCAGTTACCTAATGCTAACAGAGCTGTATTAGAAGATCCACGCAGGAGGGGCGCCTGGGTGGCTCAGTTGGTTAGGCGTCTGCCTTCGGCTCGGGTCATGATCCCAGGGTCCTGGGATCGAGCCCCGCATCGGGCTCCCTGCTCCGCGGGAAGCCTGCTTCTCCCTCTCCCACTCCCCGTGCTTGTGTTCCCTCTCTCGCTGTCTCTCTCTGTCAGGTAAATAAATAAAATCTTTAAAAAAAAAAAAAGAAGATCCACGCAGGAAACATTTTAGAGAAAACTGCTTGCTTATTTGAAGGCACAGACTCTGGCCAACCTGGCCATTCCAACACCTACAGATGCAGCTGGGACAGCTCACTGCCCCTCACCGGCCACGCCAGGGCCACCCCTCAAACCCGGATCATCCTGCCACTTCTTTTAAAAATTTGCTTTGGGGGTAAAAATCAAGTGGGGGACTCATTCTCAATTTCCAAGGCTTTTGATTTCACTCGGCTATTATCGCTGATGTGTAAACCTAAAAATGGGTCCTAATAATCTCTGGGCCTTTTTTTGGCTGTAAGTTTGGGGAAAAAGGCCAGACCAGTGGTACCTGACGGAGGACTGTTTTGCCCATGCAGAGAATTTTGGCAATGTCTTGAGACATTCTGGATTGCCACGATTGGCAGAGGGGAGGGTGTGACTGGCATCTACTGAGTCGGGGCAGGGATGCTGCTCAAATGTCCTACGACAGGAAATCATCCAGCCCCAAAGGTCAGCATTGCCGTGGATACACAACCCGGGGACAGACCAGACCCCTCACGTTCAGTACCGGCCTCCTTGTAGGCTCTGCAGCTGAACCTGCAAAACTGACTGCACGAGAGAGAGAGAGAGAGAGAGAGAGAGAGAGAAAGAGAGAGAGAGAGAGAGAGAAAGAGAGAGAGAGAGAAAGAGAGAGAGGAGAGGTGGGGAAAGAGGGTGGAGAGAAACTGAGAGTCAGAGGGGAGGAGGAGGGGCCAACATCATTTACTTTTGGCAAGAAGCAAGCTTGGGGCATCACAGTCAGTTTCATCATTACAGAAATCATCTGAATCCGAGTCGCCCGGGATGGCGGGTCCGGGGCTCCCAGGGAGCTCTGTGCCTTGCTCCCCCCTAAACAGGCAGGGGGAGCTGGGGGCCATTAACAGTGCCAGCACGCCCCGCTCCCCAGCCCTCCTCCAAAAACCCTTCCGCCTGAGGGTCGCATCCCTCCAGAACTGGGCTCTGCCGCTGGTGCAGGGATGTCAGGGGCTGCCCTAGATTCGGCTGCTCAGATGTGAGCCTTGCAACAGCGGCTGCAGGAGATGAAAACCCAAATATACTTCCTGAAGTCAAAGAGATAAAAATACAATTTCTGCTGTGTAGGGCACTCTTTCACGCTGCAGCAATACTTACGGGGGGGGGGGGGAGGGGGGGGGGTGGGGGGGGGGGGGAGCGAGGAGATGACCATGCAGGCTTAAGTAAATTCCTTTTTTTAAAAAACACACGATCCAGAGAGATTACATAAAAAGTACAATTAAGGACCGCTCAGAATCCCGAGGCCTTCAAGAACGTGCTGCCTCCGGAATATTTTTAGAACAATCACTGGAGTGATTCTTCTTAGTTGTAGAAACACTCCAAATCAGAAAGTCAATTTTTCCTCTATTTGCAGAAGTGAGCTGGCTCCACTGGACGGCAGGCGCGTGTTTTGCTTGGCGGCTGTTCACAACACTGTCTTGGCAGCGTTTCCTTGGAGCGCGCACGGTGAACCTGGCGCTCACACACAGTAGCACTTGCATTTCAAACGCCCCAGCCACGCTTCCCTAATAACAGCCTGGGAACTGCAAAACCCCTGTAAGCCCAGCCCTTTAAATGGGGAACAGAGCGCGGCCTTCGGGGCCCTTCTCACCACAACAGGGGTTGTAAACTGGGGCTGGGGCTTTCAATAAAGATGTTAAAAGGCAGGAAAAAAAAAAAAAGCCAATGCTGCCACATTCTGGGGACCGTGAAAGCTACCTTCCCCCTCGCCCCCTGCTCCCCCCCCACCCCCCCCAGGCCCAGCCCTGGCTGGCTCCCCTGACCCATCTGCCCTCTGGACAGGTACCAGGTTGTCTCCGGACCTGCTGAAGTTTTTGCCCAGGAAGGGGCATGGGGACTCCAGAACCACACTGGGGCTGGGGGTCCTTGGGCCTGACAGATCGGGCTCTCCTGCTTCTAGCCTCGGCTAACGTGAATGAGGGAACTTGACTGTGGGCTGAGTTTCCTTCTCCTCCAGCGGCAGGAATACCTATACGGGGGATCTAGAGCATGCGTGTAAAGAACCTTGCACCCGGTCAGCACTCAACCGAGGAAGCTATTGCGTGAATGTGAATGAGCACATGAATGAATGAGTGGGTGAAAGAAGGAATGAATGAATGACCACAGGATGGAGTGAAGAGGGGGGAGGCAGAGAACCCACCCCTCCCCTCCCCTTCCTGGGGCAGCAGCTGCGGCCCCGCCCCCCCCACCAGGGGAGCCATCACTCAGAAAAGGGACTTCCAGGTACAAATTTCCACCCCTCCCTGGAAGCAAGAAATGTAGCTATTTGGGCCTCTTAGAACTGGCTCCTCACCACTGTCTCTGCCTCACACGTTCTTCTTTCTTTCTCTCTGTGTTGTTTACAAAGGTTTCATTATGTTTTCAACTAATCAGAAAGGCCCCGCTAATACACAATTAACATGTGATTATAAAAAAAAATTAAAATAGCTTCTAGAAGAAGGAAATGTAATTAAGTAGAGAATGCTTTTCAATAAGTGCTTGCTTTAACCCATTGTCAGAACACAGTCTATGTTCGTCCACAATGCCTGGAACAGATGCCAAGGGCAGAATGTTAAAAGCAAGTTAAAAAAAAAAAAAGGACATTATTTTCTGGAGGAATAACAGCCATCGACTTGGCATGACATGCCGAAATGCCGGAAAGCTCAGATTCTGCCTGCAGAGGGGTGACCTCCCCCAATCCTCTTACCACTCTCTCCGATAAAAACGCTTCCCTTCTAAAAAATAAAATAAATGAGTAAACCCAAATCCAGGATCGTAAGAATGAGCACAAGTGAGCGAAGAAACAATAGTGACATACACACATTTACAAACTCCACCGTTAACAGATGTTTTAGTCCAGACCACAAAGAGAGCCTGATATCACCACTTTCTGATCAAGTCTGTGATCGTTTTGTTTCAAATCGTTTCAGCCAAATTTCAGAAGGAATCTGTCTTTAAAAAGCCCAAGTCTAAAATGGGTTTTTAACCTCACGTTCAAGAAGCAAGCTGACAAACTGAGGGATTTTGTCATTTCCCCGCTTTTCTTCCCCCTCAAATCAATTCTTTATGCCAACAAGGTCCAGCCCTGGTACTGGCCCCCGGGCTTGCCAACGTGAATGAGGGCCCCGCAGGTTTCGATGGTTTCTGCCATGGCCCCAGAGCAAATGGCAAATTCAACAAGTTCCCAAGGAAATGGGAACCCTGTGAGAAACATGTATGGCCCTGCACACGAAGCATCCGGTCTTCACCATAATTCTCCTAAACATGATGGGGAAGAAGCACAATCGGGGAAGTTGGGGCTGGTATCAGGGCTGCCTTACCAGGGACCTGTCCTCCCTCCTCCAGGCCCGAGCAGAAAACAAGCATTTTCAGTCCCAGACTATCCCCAGTGGCGGAGGCAGCGGTCGGTGAATGTCATGCACTGGCTCAGAAAACACACCCTGGTGGGCCAGGCCTGCCAAGAAGCTGGGGCTTCTGGATCAGGGCTCCACAGTGGAGGCCGAGCGGGGGCCCAGGGCACGGCTGGCCCCCAGCAGTGCTGCCCCATGCACCCCGAGCAATGGGCACAACGCTACAGGTTTCTGGTCCAGGCTCAGCAGTTACTAGCTGGATGGCCCTGGACAAGGCACCCCACTTCTCTGTATCTGTCATTCAGTGTGACATTCCTCGCCTATAAAATGGCTCCAAGAGTGAGCTCATTTCTGTCTTTTGGGGAGAAGAGTGAAGAGTGGAGACTCCAAGGAGTTTCCACAGGAAGTGCCAAGACCCAGGCCTGGACAGTCTGGCTCAAGAGCCCATCGTCTTAACCACAGCACTGACTGCCCTCGACAACAGGGACCCCCAGAGAGCTGCCAGATTCATACCACGGGCACCGTGTCAGCGGGGCCTTGTTCTGTCCTTACGGCAATCCCAGAGGTACATACTTTCACTGAGGTTCAAAGGTGAGGAACCCGAGGCTGAAGATTTACTCACACGTGTCTGAGGCTACCCAAATTGTGAAACCAAGGGCGGGTAACAAGCAAGATCGCCCAGTCCCCGACCCCCGCCCCCGCCCCAACCAGTACTAGATAGGGAAACCAAGGCTGCCCAGTGTGGAGAAAGGACTTCCCAAGGTCACACACCAGCCAGGCCCTGGTTCCTGATCCAGGAACCTCACCAAACCACCACAGGCACCAACACGGCGGGTCTACTCAACCCAGGGCTCCTTCCGGAAGGGAAGAGAAGCCGCCAATGTCTTCCCTTGTCATTCCTCATGTGTCCTCTGCAGGGCTCCCCCAGTGCCCCGGTTTCACAGATGACACCAGAATGAAAAGGCAGATGGCATATCCATGGCCTATATCCCCAGCCCAGAGTCCTGTCCTTGCTCTGTCCCACCACACTTCCCTGGGACACAGCACCCCGAAAATAATGGTCTGCCCCCATCAAGTACTTGCCCGGTACCTCAGTGCGTCATCACTAACACTTGCTAGCCTCGTCACCTCGGATTCCAGAGAGAATCCAATGCTTAGAGAGGTCTCTGCCTGAGGTCACACATCCTGAGACCTGTAGCCCAGGTGGCACTCAAGACAAAATGTAAGTCTCTATGTGATAGTCCCTGCCTCCCCCACCTCCCCAGGAACAACAGGCCTCCCTATAAGAGGAGCCTCGGCCGGTCCATCCCCATATCCCTTCATCACGTGGCACTGTCTGACACACAGTAGGTGCTTGCTTTCCCAACACCTGCTGGACTCAAGTTGAAATGCCTGCCTGCTGCCCAGAAGAGCCGTTAAAATTCTGCAGTTGGCGCCTGCCCCTTGCGTCTGCACAGCACGGCAAGAACTGACAATTCTTGCTAGATAAATATCTGGAAAGAAGTCGGGAAACAATTAAAATTAGAAGCTAATAAATGATGAAGAAGCCCATGAGCCAAGTCCTGGCCCACTTCCCAGTCCTCATTCATGCATCAAAAAACCCCAGCGGTCCGAGGCTTCAAGAGGGCAGCTGGGCAGTGGGGCTGTCCGACGTAATATAAATGGGAATTAGATATGATCGAATGTACTTGTTGCAGTCCCAACAGCAGCCACTCTCCCGACTCCCCTTCCCATGGCTCCCCAGCCCCCCAGCCGCGCCCCTTCTGGGGAACTCGGGACAGATGATCTTGTAACTAGGCAACCAGGAGGAAAGGTTCCAAAGTTCCTCCACAGGAAGGAGAACGCTGCATTCTGCCTGGTGGCTACTGGGACACAGCACTGTGATGCTCTCTTCTGGACCTGTAAAAAATGGGGGTTGGGGGGTACTAGCTATTCCCCCAACACGAAGACTTAAATGTCCTGGTGTTCTCTCTTCCCCTAGCAAGGTAGGTGGGCCAGCCCGCTCTGCAGGGAGACGGGCCCGTGCCCCCACCAACAACCACCATGGCCATCAGCGCGTCTGCACCCACAGGTCCCAGGCTCGCCCTGGGCAGCAGCCCACCCCCTCGGAGCATGCACCCTCTGCAGCTGTTTCCACAAATGCTCCCAAGATTCCAGGAGACCGAAGCCTCACAGGTTCGGCGGGGTCAGCTACACTTTGGGGAATTATGTGCCCATAGTCAAGGAGAATGCCTCGTGTCCATGGGAGAGGGAGAGATGGAAGGAGGATCTTGGGGCCCCGACAATGTCACAGAGGCTCTGTGCGTGGAGACTGTGCACACGCACCATCCACTCTGAGAAGTCCAAATGCTTCTGAAGCCATATTAGACACCTCAAAAGCCTAGCTCTTTCACTGGGCATTTGGCATCAGCCAGGAGTTTTCACATCCGAGTGGCACTGGGTCCTCTGCGGTTAGGTAGGTGCTGTGATTATCATGCTGAGTGTGATCATGGCAAGCTCGGGGCTGCTTGGGGCTGGAGAGGGGACAAGGAGCCTCCACCAGGAGCCTCCCCTGTGCTAGGAACTGGGCCTGAAGGAGTTGTAGGTATGATGTCGTGAGCTTTGTCCTCACGCCTGGGAGTGTACCCAGGCCCGAGATACAGAGCCAGAAGCCGATTGAAAATCTCCCCGCTCTCCTGGTCTGTGCTCTCCTTAGGTACACGACACAGCCTTTGCTAACTGTCATCTCATTTGAGGGTGGGTACAGGATTACAGATGGTGGCATCGGGTCAGACGCTGTGGGCAGATAAGTGAGAAGCGGAGCAGGGGCAGACGGGCACACCTGCAGAGGGCCCAGCGTGTGCCAGGCACTGCCCTGGGGCCTGAAGAACCCCCTTGCGCCTTCCTACCAGCCAGCTGAGGTCAGTAGACAAAGCAGGGTCCAGACACTCTGAATTCAGGGCAGACCTGTCATTGCGCGTCTTCCCCCAATAACCATAATGCACTTACTAAAGAAAATGAGTGAAGTTGAAGAATAAAAAATTGGAAAGAATTTTTTTTCACCGGAGAAGCAAGCCTCCCTCCAGAGAGGGCCTGAAGACCCTGTTGGGGTGGGGGTGGGGGGTGGATAGCATCCGCACATCTAATGAGGTCCTTCTGACAACACCAAGATGCACACGCACACATGCACACACACACCACACTTGTTCGTCTAGCTGCATGAAGAGAGTGTGAGTTTAACATCTCTACCCGCATGGAACTGACCACAGCCAGAGACTGGGCAGACGGCTGGACAGCAGGAGGTGCGGAGACTGGCCTCCAACTCAGCAAATGTCCTTACCAAATGTCCCACTTCAGAAGCATGTGCCCAGCCCCAGAGGACGAGGGTCTGGGCCCCACCCGGGCTGACTCCCAGTGTGGAGCCACAAGCACGGAATGGGAATAACATGGAAAGAAGATGCCTCCTGACTGGGCCGCGTGGGGAAGCCCCCCGTCACGGCCCTGCTGACACAAGTCTTCAGCTCCCGTCCCCCTGATACATCTAAGGGCTGAAGGGTTTTCTGGGAAGTGGAAAGAGGAGCTCATGAAACCACAGGCTTGGCAGAGCCCTGCGTAGGGTGCCTGGCTAGAAACTTCTCTTTCCAATCAGCAAAAGTCACCATAACTTTTGAAATCAACATTACTGTGTCTTCTGATTTTTAAAGGAATACTTTCTTCTCGTAGAAAACTTCCAGATACAGACCAGGATACAGGAGGAAACAAACTACCAAAGTCACCTCCATCAAAATGTTGGCGTTCCCTTTCCTACAGACACACAGGCGTGCGCGCGCGCACACACACACACACACATCTACTGATTGAGCTCTTATCATGTACCGTTTCGGTTCAGGCTTCTCTCTTGTGGTGTCATGTTGGGAGCATTTTCCCACATCGCTGGAAACGTCACCAAGTCATTATTTTTGGTTGTTATGTGATGTTCCACCCTCCGGCTGGGAGACTGCACATTCTAACCATTCTCCTCCCTCTTGGGATCTACTTGCTTCCAGAACTTTCCATCATTATAAGGAGACTGCAGGTGTGTGCACATGTTTTCCTGAATATCCCTGGCAAGCCTTCAGGATGGTGTCCCCAAGTGGCAATCCTGGGTACAGGAGGATGAAGCATCTCTTTTTTTTTTATATTTATTTATTTGACAGAGAGAGACACAGCGAGAGAAGGAACACAAGCAGGGGGAGTGGGGGAGGGAGAAGCAGGCTTCCTGCCGAGCAGGGAGCCCGACGCGGGGCTCGATCCCAGGACCCTGAGATCATGACCCGAGCCGGAGGCAGACGCTTAACGACTGAGCCGCCCAGGCACCGAGGATGAAGCATCTTGCTACATGTTCCCAGCTATCCCCCAGCCTGCACCTCTTTGCAATTCACCCTAACAGGGCATAAGAAGAGCTGGCCGACCCCACCCGCAGTCAGCACACATCAAGAAAACTTCCCATTTGATCACTAATTTTGGAAGAACCTTCCCCGGCTGGGCTGGCGAGGCTGTGGCTCCCCTGGTCCACGCCAGGCTGATGATACCCACCACGTGGGGACCGCCATCTCCCCGGCACACCCCAGAGGCAGGCCCAGCACCGAGGACACACCAGTGAGCCTCCCTCTGACTCCCTGGCTGCCAACTCCCTCCTCAGAATGATGCTTTGCATGGGGCCACTGTCCACAAACAATCATTTTTCAAAAAACAAACAAAAAGCGAGTCACTGATACTTTTGCGCAATACTCGTCCGCTTCCTGAAAACGCGAGATAATGAATAAAAATGTTCATTACTGAATTATTCACTTTCCTCCCTGATTCACGTCCTGGTAATTACCGTGACCAGCCTAATAAAAACTGCTACAAACCGAAGGTCAACTGGTAGTTAGAAGTGTTCATTTTCATTTCAATGTATTCATCTCTGGCTCCTAATGGCCTCATTTTCTCCCATGCTCCTTAATAAATACCACTGAATTACAGGTTAAATAGCTAAATTAAATTATTGCAATTACAGCGTGCAGAGCCCTGAATCTGGGTTTACCTTTCCCAGTTCAATTAGAGGCGAAGTTTCAACAGCCATGGAATTCTGATTGCTGTCAATATTCTCAATTGCTGAGAATCCGCACGGACGCCCAGATATTTGGTGAGAGGGCTTTTTTCCCCCGCTTGTTTCTGAGGGGCTGATTGGAGCTCTCGACTGAAACAAAATCACACAATCAAAAGTGGTTTTTGGAAAGCGACCACAAGGCATAATTGATTCCTTTCGACTGAAAGGGAAAGACTTAGCAGGGTTCTGGCTAAATGCTGTGTGTGTGTGTGCGTGTGCGTGTGCGTGTGCGCGTGTGCGTGCGTGTGTACACAAAAGAACACCCCCATCTTCTGAAGGGGAAAGTACATTTCAATAAATCCAGATCCTCGCGCCTTCATGCCACTGGCCCACAATTACTTTACGGGTCCACATTAAAGAGCTTCCTCATTATTTAAATATATTCTAGCGCTTGTTGCTATTGCCTCGCCACAGGATTAATTATCCAACATCCCTTATAAGACAGAGTGTCTTAATAATACGGAGGGCCTGGGAAGGGAAAAAAAAAAAAACCTCGCCTGTTCTGTTTCCCCAAATCCCAAGATGTGAGAGTCTATTTCTTGTGGAAGAGCTCCCCCTTACTTCTCTGTGCCTCTGCTTCTAAAGGCACCAAATCCCACCGCTGGCAGGGCTCTTGTCTTTTTTCTTTTTTTTAAACAATCTTATTAACACACAGCACGGGTGAGCAGTGAAAGCCCACGAGGCCCACCCATGAGTGTTTTAGAAAGCTGGGATGCGGCGGGGAGCCACGTCATGGGGGAAGAGAGCCCACCCACTTCCCTGGCCCCCAAGCACAGGCCTGGTCAGACTTGAGGGGAGAGCCAACTCTGCCCCGGTGGGGCTGAACTCCATCATCCAAATAGGAGCCTATTTGGAACTCGGTCATCCCTGCTCAGAAAGCCCACAGCTGAGCCGCTGCCAAGCACGGAAAGGCCGGTGCCCACAGTCAGAGCCAGGGGACGTGGGCAGTGACTGAGATCTGGGCACAGCGACCATCAGGCAAGGGTCTACTCAGCGAGCTCTGCTTAGGAACTCATATCTGGAAGCCTTCCAACCATGACAGGCCTCTTTCTGGGGGCCTGGGGCACTCTGTCTACTTCCCAAAAAGGTGGAAGTTTCTCCACCCCAGCCCAGGGAAGCCACTTTGCATGTGACACTGGGGTGGGAGGCATCTGTGTTCACACCACATGGCCCACTCCTCCAGCCTGGGTCACAGCCACGGCCCAGGGCTCTGCTACAATTGCTTGGTCCAGGGCCTAGGCCACAGCCCACCAAGGCCACATGCAGGCGGCTGGCACGAACACCTCCAGACCAACCCAGAATGGAAGCAGGGAGACCAGGAACGGGAGCTGCTCGAGGACAGGGCCTCCCCCAGGCCTGGCACAGAGCAACCTTGGGTCAGTATTTGCTGACCCAAACCGAACGCAAAGCCTCCCCATCCTCTGCCAGCTGCCTCAGGCAGCCCTCAGAGCCCTTTTCCTCCCAGACCGAACTTTGCTGACATAGGGAAGTTGGCATGGCCAGGCCCAGGGTGGTGGGGAGGAGCCTGGGCATCTGGGCAGGTCAGAGAGTGGACACACATCACCCCAACTTTCCAGGCACCCAGTTTTTTCCTAAGGACAGGATCCACACCACACCGCAGAGCACCCAGTTTCCCAAGAGAAGTGGCCAGTGGCCCATGCAAATATTTCTACAAAGGAAAAAGCAATTCTAGCCAAAGATTTCTAGCCCTGGAAACCAAACCAAGACTCATTTTAAAGAATGTCTGAGAAACAAACTGACCATCAACTGCTTAAAACCAATCAGTAGTTGAAAAGCTATCACAAAATTAACACATCAGATACTAGGGGGCTTTGGGGGTGGGCAGCACACTCGGTGACAGGGCAACCCTCCCAAGTACGAGGCACACTGACACACAGACCCTTCTTTAAACCTTGCAACAACCTGATGAAACAGGTACCATCTTCCTCCTCATCACCACCATCATCATCCCACTGGGGGGGATGCCTCCAGTTTATAGATGAGGAACCTAAGACTCAGAGGGGTGAAGTGACTTATCCAAGGTCACACAGCCAGGGGTCTCCAGGTGCCCATCAAGGGCTGCCTCCTGGGGAAAGAGCAGACCGACCCCCACACCTGGCCCCAAACTCATCTTGATCTGCTGCCGGTGGCCTTCTCCACCCTCTCTGGCCTCACTCCTAGGCACCCCAAACCGGAGCCACTGTAGCTACTCCTGAGTCCCAGAAGAGTCCCCTCCCTCCCACCCCCAGGCGTTCCCTCTGCCTTGCATGGCCTCTCGTCCTATGTGCCGCTGCCTCCTTCGTGTCTGGCTCAGACCCCCTTCCAGAGCTCCCCGCCTTCCCTGATGGTCCTTGGACGTGCTGCACTGCTCCCTGGCTCTTTCTGTGGGGCCTCCAGGGACTGCACCCCTGTTTCTGTACCTGGTGCCTCCAGCGGGAGTCTCAAGCACCACCCCAGCGGGATGGACCCATAGCACCAGTCACACGGGCCTCTGTACTGGCACCCACGGTCACTTGTTTCTTCTTGCGAAGACTTTTTATGTGGTAGGGCCCAGGAGGAGCTTCCCGAGTCAGCCAATGCTTGCTGGTCAGAGAAGGTGCTGGGGAGCACTTTGCGGGTCAGCTGAAAATGTGCCTTGGAATGAAGAGGAAAGCCAGGGGCTCCCTCCTGAAGCCGTCTCAGTGCACTGGGGCTGCTCTAACAACAACAGACTAGGCAGCTTGTAAACAGCAAACACTGATTTCTCACAGTCCCAGAGACAGGGAGTCCAAGATCAAGGTACCAGCAGATGTGACGTCTGGTGAGGGCCCCTTCCTGGTTCACAGACGGCCGTCTTCCTGCCGAGTTGCCCATGGCAGCAGGGACAGGGGGTGCTCTGGGGGCTCTTTTATAAGGGGGCCTCTGCCTCCTAATACCATCACTCTGGGGGTTAGGATTCAACATATGAATCGGGGGGGGAACACAAACACTCAGACCATAACACCACGTGACAACTCAAGGAATGGAGGAGAGGACTCACAGAGCTGAGGGGAAGCAACAGCGCCCCCTTCCCCGGCCCAGGCTCCCCCCCAGCCAGGGCAGGGCCCACATCATTCCAGAGCCCTGGGCAGACAGAACAAACCACCTTTTGGCCACTGGAGCCCATGTCCAACAGCCCTCATGTGTGCAGAACAATTTGACCTCCTGGCCCCCGCCTCACCCAGGCCGGCACACGATGGGGACAGTGAGGGCACCTGGGTGGAAGGAACAAGCCTGGGGTCTAATGCAGATCCAACCCTGCCAAGTGACCCCAACAAGACCCTCTCTGGACCTGGGTCCCTGGTGGGCAGGGAGTCAGGCCAGACAACTCCCAGCCCTCCACCAAGAATCCAGGACCTCATGGCCCCAGTGCTCTGGGGGAGGGGCCGCCACTGGAAACCTATGTCCATAGAGAATCCCACGGGGGCCCTCCTCCTCCCTTATCCTTGGCCGTCCACGACCCACACCCCACTCTGACAGAATAATTGGTAGCTGCCTTTTCCAAGCCCCCAGCAAGCCCAGGCATTAGGCTGGGCCCTTCCACGTATTCCCAGTGAGGGGGTCTGAAGTTCCAAGATGGGAAGCAGCTTCCCCAGCCAAAGAGCAGGAAGGCAGCGCCATGCCACTGTCCACCGGGCCCCTTCTTGTCCCCTGTCGCCTCGGCAGGCAGAGCAGGCCTCCACAGCAAGCACCACGCGGAGGGTCCGCATGGGCTTGGGTCAGCACCTGTAAATCCTGTCTACGTCTCAGCACAAACAGCGCACACATCCTCAGGATGTGGGATGGACAGAACACAGAGTGCTGTATCTGTGGCCTTAATTTCTTAAAAGTGGGTTCAAAATGGGTTCTTCATGTGTTTGTTGCACAAGCATTTCCTGAGCATCTACTACATGCCAGGCACTGTGGGGATCCTGGCATGATCCCCCCTCTTCAAAGAGCTCATTCATTCATTCATTCTCCCATTCTTTGCTCTTTCATTTCACTGATAGGTCGATTACATGTGCCTTCTGTGCCAGGCTCTGTGATGCAGTTATGAAGGGACTCCCCAACCCCCCATACCTAAAGGCATCACCACAGCCCAGCAGAGCAGAAAGCGACCCCCTCTGCCCCTCGAGAGCAACCCCAACCTCTCCCACTGCCTGTGCCCCAGCCCACAGAGCACAGGCCCTCAGGGACCCTGCTCAGTCAAATCCTAGCCTTGGAATGGAAAAGGCCACCTTGGGTGTGATGACCGGGAGTGTGCAGCTGAAGGGGGACAGCCACTGTCCCAGGGGTCTGGAGTGAAGGCATCTCCCTCCCTGGCATCATAGGCGTAGAGGCTGGGGCACCTGTGAACCCCGCTGGCCTGCACCTGAGCACCCCTGTGCATCTCCTGCCTGCAGTGACCACAGGCCCTTCACCTGCAGCGTTGGGGCGGGGGAGGGGGAGGAGGAGGGGAGGAGAGGAGAGAGGAGGAGATGGGAGGGGAGGGGGCCAGCTGGTGTAGGAAGGCAGGTAGGGGATTCAGAACCTGGCTCCCCCTCCCCAGAGTGTCACCCCAACAGTGCAAGGGAAGATGCGTAGCAGACTCAGCAACCCCTCAGCTGCCCTCCCAACAGTCACTGAGCGCACCTGCTGTGCCCAGGCCAGTGCTGGGCAGCTGGGAGCTGGGCACAGACAGGTGCCGACAGGAGCTCTAAAACCTTCTCCTTCCCGGGAATGTCCCTCTTTCCCTGCACCCAAGCAGAGCAGGAGCCTGAGCCCAGGAGGTAGAAGGCAGGTTTCAGACACAACTGAGCACCACTGTCTTAGTTGCATCCTTGGGTCCCTGAAGGTCATCATGAAGGACACTGTTCAAAAATGTCCAAAAGGCTAAAGAAACTTATGGATGCGCATAAAACAAGGACACAAGGACAAAGTAAAACACAGTCGCTTGGCTTGGCACCTAAATTAAGCCCACTTAGTGTGACAACACCATCACTGCCTCGCCCACAGGCACCTGGGATGGGCCAGGTGGGCCAGGTCTCAGATCACCTGTGGGCAGGTGTTCAGAAGATGCGCCTCCAGTTAAATTACTTTTAAAGGGAGGATGAAATGATTATTACTTAATGGAAACACAATCTTTCGAAGCAGGGGGAAGGGAGAGTTAAAATAATGCGGGTTCTTGAACGTAAGACTATCTGGGTAGCTGAGAGAGAATTCTGGGCCATTTCCTCATGGGGGGGTGGCCAGAGGTTCTCCCCGACTAGGACGCCAGGGCCAGCTAGGCCCCCAGAGAACTCCCGTCCACTCTGGTGCCCTCATCCATGTTTTATAGAGTTGGGGAAAATTCAAGGATTATCCCAAAGGCCACACCACCCACTTCTGACCATCGTTGGTGAAACGCAACCATACTACAAAGCGTCGGCCACTCTAGTACCTAAGGAAAGAAGAAAACTAATTCCTTGTACCTCCTGTGTGCCGGCCCTGCCTGGGCGCTTTCTGAACCCCCATTTTGCAGAGGAGGAAAAAGAAGTCAAACGTACTATGTCTGTGTGGTCCTGACCCCTCCCCCAGCCTTTGGTGGAACAGGGTCAGGAGTGAGTAAATAAACAAATTGCAAGTAAGTGGTAATGAGCAGAATTCACAGAAATGTCCTAGTCTCATGTTTTGCCTCCAACCATTGAAAGAAAAAGCCATGGGGCACCTGGGTGGCTCAGTCAGTTAAGCGTCTGCCTTCGGCTCAGGTCATGGTCTCAGGGTCCTGGGATGGAGCCCCATATCGGGCTCCCTGCTCAGCAGAGAATCTGCTTCTCCCTCTCTCTCTGACCCTCCTCTCCGCTTGTGCATGCTCTCTCTCTCGCTCTCTCTCTCTCTCTGTCTCAAATTAAAAAAAAAAATCTAAAAAGAAAGAGAAGAAAAAGAAAGAAAGAAAGAAAGAAAGAAAGGAAGGAAGGAAGGAAGGAAGGAAGGAAGAGTGAGCGAGCGAGCCAGCACAACCACCTCTTTCCCAGAGCAGCTCGGTTCTCAACAACTGTGAAGCCAGCCCGAAGGTCTGCCTACAAATATCTATCCCTTGCAGAAGCAAGTTGTTGAAGGAAGGTGAACCCCAAAGGGACAGTCTGGTCTCACAGGAGGGGAGCCCACAGCGACAGCTCTTTTCTACCTGGAGCCTGAGGCTTTGGGAAGGGAACACCCGAGCCGGCAAGGTTCATCAGGCTGGGGCCAGGCCAATGGCCCCCCGACCAACTATCTACCTCTGTCTCCAGGGACAGAGGGGCAGAATGAGGTCTGGAGGAATGGAGAAGAAGAACACCAGCCCCTGAATTTCATGTTTTGTCTCAACTTCCACCAGAGTCAGGATGAGAAGCTGCTTGCTTTTTTTGTGTGGGCTAATGTTACAACGATCTCTCAGAGTGGTATTGATTAATCCTTATCTTGGAGATCCACAAACTACAGGCCAGGGACTGGCCACATGTTTCTGTAAACAAAGTTTTATTGAAACGACAGTCATACCCATTCGGGACACACTGTCCATGAAGGCTCTTGCCCTGCAACAGCAGAGCTAATTAGTTGCAACGGAGGTCACTGGCCCACAGAGCCTGAAGTATTTACTATCTGGACTTTTCATCTTCGATAAAGGCCCCACCTTATCTAAAAAACCATGGAAGGAAGTCTCCCAGGCTTGAGGGTGATGCAAAAATCCCTCTGTCCTGAACCATCTTTCTTTCATAAGCAAATCCAAATTCCCCATGTTTCCCTTTTGGACAGGTTGCCAGGAGGCTCTGAGCCAAACTCTGTGCCCCACTGTGATACAGGTTCCTGGAGCGGCCTCCCCGCCCCCAGCCGGAGGACTCCCCCTCTCCCATCTCTGTGTTCAAGCTTCTGCTACTGGTTTACTTAAAGTCAGAGACTTGATATTCCTTTATTACAGAAGCAGCTACGGTATAAATAATAAAGAAGAGAAAAAGAGCAGGAGAACAGGATGGCACTCCAGCTCAGGGGTTCCTCTGCACCATGATAAGCCTTTAGCCGATGCCGCTCTCAGAATTCACCTGGGTAAGGCCCCCCATTCCTTCCCTTCTAGTCTAAGCTCCCACCGGCTGAATTTTCTGGACTGGAATTCTGGCATGCCACTGGGCAAGCTTCAGGCACTCACTCTGGTCACTTCCAGTGCCCTACCCACTTCCGATAGGCAAGAAGCCTCCAAACACACCCCTCATTCGTGCAGACCCTCCTCGGTGCCAAGGCCTGCACTGAGTCGCTGAGGCCCAGAGACAGACACACAAAGCACAGGCTGTGCCCTGGAAGCCCTGCCGTTTCATCAAGAAGGATACGACCTCATGAGCTCGGCCCAGAGATGTGTGCTAAGTGCTGCCTGGGGGTGCTTTTCCCAGAGTAGGATCCCGGCTGCCTGGAGACCAAGGGACTCTCTGGGCAGAGTCTGGCCGGGTTAGAGAGCAGAGCTGTCCAGGGCCCAGCAAAAAGGCCCTGGGGCCGAGCTCAGACACACAACAACAACCCCTGAGCGCTGGGGTCTGGCTGAGCGGTGTCCCACAGCTGCACCTGGAAACGTGCCACATATTGGTGGGTGACCCCAAGCGAGTTACAGAGGCTCTGCGTCCCAGTCCCCTCACACCAACATCACGGTGGCAGTCTTAGGAGAGCACAGGTGTGCCACGCCCGGCGCAGTGTGGGCATCTTCTAACAGCAGTCTGGCCAGCGCGGCTGGGCACAGCAGACAGCCCTGGGCGATGAGTCCAGAAGGCCCTGGGGGCCGTGAACCCAGCCATGGGGAGTCTGCTCTCCCGTGAGGGTCCCTGAGCCCAGATGTTTCAAAGCCAGAGCTGAAGGACCTCGTCCCTTGTCCTTCTGAGCTACACAGCTGGAACTTGAGCTCACCCAGGTGAGCCATCCCTTCCCTCCTCAGGAAAAGCTGGGCTGTCAGCCACAGGCCCCGGGCCCTGGGTTCCAGGTATGGACAGGGACCTGCCCCCACAGAGGCCAGAGTCTCTGGGGCTGCCATCCCGATAATCACATTATTTACTTGGAGTTTATTAGGAAGTTCCTACCACTGGCTGTTGGCAGGCTCTGATATTTACACCCAGCCTTCTTGAAGTCTCCAGAAGCACTGAACTAATAAAAGGGCCATTGCTTCACGCCGCAGACAGGGAACTAACCAAAGCAAGACTAAGGGCAGGGCTGCATTTAACAAGAGGGAAGAGGCTTTTCAGGTTCCCTTTGGCTCCAGGCTTCATGATTCTGGTTATAACGCTCGCCTGGGAGGCAACATACCCAGCTGCCTCCATCCTGTCCACGGAGTCTGGGGGCAGAGCCCCCTTCCAGAATTCGGCCGGGGCCCTTTTTGAGCCATTCCTGGCCCAAGGCATGACAGGGCAGCATGAAGGCATGTCCGCCCCCCGCCATGCACGCACCTGCCAAACACGATCAGGGCCCCTGGGTGGGCCAGGCACAAACTTGTGTCAGAGCTACAGAGGGCACGAGACACAGTCCCTGCCTCAGCCAAGGTACAGTCTAGAGGGGGCACCATGTGCGGGCATAAACACAGCAGCTGGGCCAGGCAAGTCCAGCAGGGACGGGAACAGGGACGCCCAGTGCAGGGAGGAAGGGAAGGCACGGCGCCACACAGGGAGCAGGACGTATCCGGGACAGAGCACGGTGACAGCAGATGAGGCTCCGACAGCTGCGCCGGGACAGGCTCTGTACTCACACCAGGCCTCGAGACAAGGAATGAGGACCTGGAGCCTCGCCACCCCACACGGCCCTCCACTGCCACTTCCCAGCCGTGCGGTTCGAAGGAGAGCCTTGGCCCTGAGCCTTGGTTTCCTCATCTGTAAGACGGAGCTGCCACCCCACGTCAGGGAGCCATTGTAAGCATTCAGGAGGCAAGGGGGGAGAGACGGGGCCCGTGGGGGGGCAAGCTCTCACCATACCTCTCTCACTCAGCTCACGTTCCTACTGGACCCCAAAACTCTGCTTCTTGTTGATCAAAACACACAGCCTCACTGACATCAGCAGGGAATTCTCAAGCAACCGGAGAGCAGGCCACAGCCCTGGGGTGGAAATCCACGGAGACCACAGAAGCCATGTGACAGAACAAGCCAAGTCCCAGGCCAGGACGAGGTCAGTGCAAGGGCTCCCAGCTCAGAGCAGCGAGAGACCACGGAGCTGCCGTGGCACCAAGCTGAGCAGGAAAGAGAAGCTCACAGTGATCTCAACAAGGGGCCGGAACATACCGCCCTGGGGAGTCTGGCCCGGCCTGGCGGCGGCACCCACTGCTCCAGGCAGCCGAACCACAGGACGGCCTGGAGGTGCGGGAGGTGGCTGGGGGAAGGCTGGAGGCGGGACCCCGGAGACCGCAGCCTGCAGGAGAGCTGGCAGCCCTGGGGCTGAACTGGCCAGGTTGACCATCCCCTCTGCCTCTTTCAAGTTGGTGACCCCAGGCCAGAACCCTGCCTTCTCCAACACCTGCCTGCAAAAACACACAGGAGCAGTCTGCCCTGGAGGGGGCAGGCTGACGCTCGGCGGCTCAGCCATCACTCTACAGCTGCCACACTTAAGCCGAGGCCTCCCCTACAAAGGCCCCACACACACAGTGGTCCAAAGACAGGCTCACGGACACTGTCCCCAGGGGCTAAGGAAACAGTGTGGGGCGGTGTCTTCTCTCCCCCCCCATTTCCTCCGAGAAAAGGCATGCCGGGATGGTCACCTTCCCGGCCGGTGTGATGGGCCAGTTGGGGCTGCCTCACCTACTCACTTGAGGTGCCCAAGCCCCAGCCAGAGGACAGAGGTGCTGCGATCGACTAGTGATGTCTGCCATGGGTACAGGAGGCAGCACGGGAGGTGTGTGTGCTGTATCCACCCCCGACCCTATGGCACCTCGGGACCACAGCACCCCCTTCCTTCTGAGAGAAACAAAGAACAGACGTAACAAGGATTGTAGAAGATAGGAAAGCTGGAAGACTTAGTCCAAAAGAGCGGCTGAAACCAGGGAGGGGAGTGCTCGCTTCGGCAGCACATATACTAAAATTGAAACCAGGGAGGGGAGGAAGAAGAGTTGTCTTCTAGACAGCTCTTTTCCATAAATCTCTGGGCTTTTCGAGCCACAGCAAATGCAAGGGCAGCATTTTCCAGTCCACCTTGCCTGCAGAGGTGTTTACTGAGACGGCTCTCTCCAGGGAGAAGTTACTGAGAATAGATCTCTCTCCTCGGCTAGCCAGCTCTCTGGCTCCAGTCCCTTTGCTCTAGACCTGGGCCCCCAAGGAGCCCAAGCAGCTCACACCTGAAGACCAAGAAGCTGGTATCTCGAGGTTTGGGCCCATGGCAAGGTGTAGAGGGCCATTCGAAGACAGAAAGAGACACAGGCCAGCACGCTGGAAAGCTGGTACCTGGCAGGGGACTCCAGGGGGCCCAAGCAGACACCGAGGGCAGAGCTTCTCACTGGGGACCAGAATGCCTCCGAAATCGAAGCCAGGCACGTACTGCAGCCCCCAATAGCAGCTCACACTGAACCAGAAGGCATGTCTTAGACACTCCCGAACCTGGGGTCTCCACACCTAGGATGCAGGAGGACCCCAAGGTGGGAGGGAGCCCAGCCCTCACAACCACCCGCTTAGCTCAGCGGCGTGCAGTGTTGCAGACCCCTGGGCCACCGCAGCGAACATGCCTTCTCCTCTACCTACTGCGACAACTGTCGTCATGAGATCAGCAAGAGCTCCCCTTGCTGGGGCCTTCCGTACACAAGGCCCCGTACCAAACACTGGACAAACCTGCAACCTGAGGAACACCATCATTTCCCTTCAGTGAGGGACCCGGCCTCCAAGACGGAGGGGAAGGGCCACGGTCACCCAGTGAGGAGGGGGCAGAGCCAGGGCCATGCCAGGCCTGGCAACATCCGGGCAGGGCTCTCTGCCCACCAGGCTCTGCCTCTGAAAACACCCTCAGGGCAGCCTGTGTGCACCCAAAGGAGTAAGGATCCCGGGATGCTCAGGAGAGCCCATGGTTGCACTCAAATGTCATTTGGGCACCTCACTCCCTCCTGGTCCTGTGCACCTTTCTCTGCTACCTGACCCTTTCCAAAGCAACCCAGAGCAGCCGGCCATAGAGCCTGGTCCCTGACGTTCATGCACATGCACATGAGCGTGCGCGCGCGCGCGCGCGCACACACACACACACACACACACACACTTCCTCCTGGACACATGGGTCCATCACTATTACTCCCCTGACCTCCTTAATGTAAATGAACATGCCGACGTGGGGGTCTCAGGGCTCTGACACGCTGGCCCACCTCCCACCCTCCCACGGGCTCTCATCATACTCTTCCCCATTCTCTGGAATCCCCTGCTGCTGGTCCCACCATTCTAAACCCTTGCTTATTTTCCGAGAAACGTAATGAGTGAACAAATTCTGCTTTCCAGCCCCTGCTTCTCATAAGCTACATGGGCTTTTACTTATAAAAACAGGAAACTTCAGGGCGCCTGGGTGGCTCAGTTGGTTAAGCGACTGCCTTCGGCTCAGGTCATGATCCTGGAGTCCCGGGATCGAGTCCCGCATGGGGCTCCCTGCTCAGCGGGGAGCCTGCTTCTGCCTCTGACCCTCCCCCCTCTCATGTGCTCTCTCTCTCTCTCATTCTCTCTGTCTCAAATAAATAAATAAAATCTTTAAAAAAAAAAAAAAAAACAGGAAACTTCAAAGAAGTAAATGAACTTGAAGCCCTGCCTACCCCAATCCTCCCCCCACATCCCCCCAAAAAAGTGATGGTTCCAAACTCAGAAACCACACTTTGTATCCAATTCCAAATCCAAGAGCCTGTCCCCTTCCGGTCAATGACTTCCACTGTTCTGATGTGGCCCACTCACCTTCTGTCCTCAGATACATCCCTCAGCACTGCTCCTCCTACCGGAGGATTCACCTGAGCGGTGGGCAGGGCGGAGCACCTTGCGGAATAAAGAGAAGCAAAAGCAAAATGGAACTCCCAAAAAGGCTAAATTTCCAAAACTCAAGTGCACATCAAGCAGGAGAGACAGAAGTCCAGGTTGGTCTGACAGCTGTGTCTTGCAGAGCTGCAAGTCTCAGATTTCTTAAATACACAAAGCTGCAGTTTCCCAGAGGACATTCCCTCCCTCACTGCCCCCTGCAAGCTGCATCTGGGGCCAAAGGTCAGCCCACCTGTGGCCCAGGCCTGGCTGGTCTCGGTGACCCCAGCCTCCCAGCACTCTCCCACTTCCCCAGCATGCCTGGCTGCCTTCCCCCAGAGCAAGAAGTCTCTGGGTCTGTCCCCTCCCCACCAGTGACACCTCCCTGCCTTGGTCCCCAACTTGGTTATTGGAGGTTTCTGGGAAGGATACACCAAATCTATAGACCAGTTTCTTTGAGGGAACAAAACCTAGCCTGTCTGCACCCTCACCTGAGCAAGACACCCACCATGGAGAGGGAACCCCGGGATTCTGTGCCAGGGCCAGGCATGGAGCAGGGAACCCACTCCACTCCCATCTGCTTCCAGTTCCCACGAGCAGACAGACGTGGAACCTTTTCAACTGGACATTAATCATTCGCAGCAATTAGATACCCAAGACCTTGCAGAGGGAACGGAGGAGGCCCTGAGGCGCTAGACAGCAAGGCTCCCTGACTTAGGTGCTCCTGCATAAAGGGAAACAGAGGCCCTGGGTCTGCTCTCAGGTGCTGCGTGCAAGGCCCCACAGCAATCAGACTGCAGAGGCTAGAGATGTGAAACGCCCAGTGGATTGTCAGCAGTGAGGTATAATTGAAAGGATTAACATGAATGCGATGTTTCCCTTCCAAAAATTCGAGGAACGCCACAACTCTCATCTGGGCTGGTATGACTCATGTTTTTAATAGAGGAACTTAATTTTCACTTCTGAGGAATTTGGACTCAGGGAAACATTGTCTAAGAAGTGTGCATTTTACTCCACCTACAGTGAGTTGCAACACCCCGAAAGGTCCCCAGTCTGTCCCTTGTCTCCCAGAGCCCACTGTGAGGCATGGGAGGGGTCCTCCATGGGCCTGCCCAGGGCATGAGGTCTCAGGAGAAAGCGTGGGGTCTGAGGTCCGCCAGGCAGGTCCTGACTCAGCGTGGTGGCCTGTGGCCAGGACCTGCCTGTCTCGAGGACACTGCTAGAGCCATGCCCACTCAAAGGCAACTGGCAATGCTGCATGGGGGCCTGGGCAGGGCACAGCTGGGTCGGGCACCTTCCTCCTGATCTGGAAGGTTCCAGATAACGCAGCCCCCAGTGCCTGCTGGAGAGGTACCCCCCATCATCCCGACCCTATGGCATCCTCCTCCCAGCAGAGCTGGCTCCCAGGAGACTGAGCCCTAGGACAGACTCCTCCCTCTGCTCAAGGCCTGGTCCTCACACTGGGCACGGGTCAACAAAACCAAGGCTCAGAGGTCAGAACAACCTGTCGCCATCCCCAGCTGCCCAGCTAGTGGAGGTAATGAGACATCACAGGAGCCCCAGCAATGCCTGTCCCTTCCCAGATCCCTCCCTCCTGGTAGAGTCAGCACACCCACCTCCACCTCCCTGCCCGGAGTCCCCACAGAGACCCTGCCTCCCACAGCCGTCCTAGCCCGGCACACTCTACTCCGGATTCTGATGAGTGTCAGGTTTTACATAAAAACTGAACCCAGGATGAGCATCTGGGGTGCAGACTTCTCGAAGCAGCAGTACCAGGCAAGACCATTTTTCTACCTCTTTACCTTCCCAGATGTATCTTCTTACTTACACAGCCCCCAGCAGGACCCCAGAGCACACGTGCTTCTAGCTGAAGGCTGCTGGGTCCCGAAGGGGAAGCGGGATCGTGGGGGCCAAGAAGCTGATTCGAGGCCACAGCTCCCAGGCACTGCCTTTACCATGCTGAAGAGCCCCTGCAGGTGAGAGTTTTCCAACTGAGCACGCCAGGAGGGAGGATACGCCAAAATACCACTGTCCCTGGGACGCTCGTCGCTGCGTCCCGGCAGCTCGGTCACCTGGCCGGCCACCCAGCAGGATGTCCCTCCTGAGTGCTGCACGCCGCTCACCAAGGCTTCCACCGGACCCCACAGCGCCCAGGATGCCACCCACGACCCCCACCCCCACCCTGCAGTGAAGAACAGATATCCAGATCCCCTCCCCAACTCCTCCCCACCTCTGCTCCGGCCAAGGGAGAGGCACTCATTTATAAGTTGCAGATAATGTCACCCACCATTCATCCAAATGTGTCACTAACATCCCATTAGACTGTAATTATTTTTTAATTAAAACTAAGAAAACTGGCATGCCTGTGCCGACTTTATGCATCTGTTATGGGTTAAAATAGCTTTTAAAAAATGTTTCGGAGACCGCAGTCTATTGTGGCCGCGGCCTCTGCCAAAGAAAACGCAAGCTTGCTTATTTTCTCCATGGGGTGCAACAGCGCTTGTGTGTGCCGGAACAGAATCGGCTGGCCGTGAAAAGAATTCTAAATAAAACACAAACATGGAATTTGGCAACGCCACAGAAGCAAGCTTAAGACTAATTCCAGCATGCGAACGGCTCTCACATAGTAAGTCTGGCTCCAGCATAAATGAAACCAGGCACTGTAAAATACCAAGCAAGTTGGGAGTTTCAACTTAAAGGGACAGAACGCTGGTTCCAGGTATGAAAGCTTATTAAGCCGGCTTGCGCTGGCTCCATAAATCCATAGGTTATTAGCTGTTTGCTTCCAGCCAATCCCTCCTTAAAGAGATGCATATTAAGAGAGAGCACAACAAATGAAAACCATCACTTTGCACTTGACTTTTAGTGCAGCGGTTCTGGAAATACGGTGCTCATTACCTCAATTAGAGGAGAAACGACTTTCTGAAACCTCAAATACCCACAAACCCGAAGGGGAGGAGGGAAGACGGGGTAGAGGGGCCAAGGGATGCCAGGTAAGACTGTTCCATCCCCGTCGGAAGGATGAAAAGGACCCCCGAAAACCAGACTTGTCAGGAGGTGGGACTCAGCCACAAGGGGAAAAACCACGTGGAGGCTAGAATACCTCCACCCAGGGAAACAGCAACGATTATGACTGTGATAGTAATAATTATAATGACAATAAAAATGTTATAGTAATACCTGCCAGTACTCACCACCTTTATACACCAGCCGCTGCTGAAGGTGGTCGTAATGGAACCGGGAAAGGTTTTTAAGGATAATGAAACAGTTAAGGACCCTGTGTCAGACTGCCTCAGTTTCCCAATCTATAAAATGGGAATGCCAGCGCCTTCCTTGCAAAGCCAGTGTTCCTCATGCACGCACTCCTGGGCGGGTCATACCAGCATTGGCCATGTTTTCCAGGACCATGACCTGTGGGCTCTCTCTGAGGCTGGGGTAGACAGGGGGATGTAGCTTCCCCTAGAAGGTAGTGAGAAGACAAATTCATCCCCAGAGAGAGATTCGCCCTGAAAGCCTCTCAGCAAGCTTTGGTACTGAAAGTCAACTGCACACCGCAATCCAGGGAGAATTACAAAGTTCAGGGAGGAAAATAATCGAAGGGCCTCTACCATAAATATGCTGCACTGGGCAGGGGGGAGGTGACCCTTGCTATGCTGATAACTCCCCCACGCCACCATACACATGCATGCACACGTGCACACACACCCATATACACACACCAGACACGCTCACGTGAACACTCACCTGTACAAACACATAACGCACATGAACGCGTGCATATGCATGCACCCCACACGCTCACATATATACATGTACAAACACATGCACACATGTGCATATTCACATACCCACACACACAGGCATGCACGCTCACATGTACACACCTACACACACACACTATACATACACACAAATACACTCACATGTAAACACACAAACACACAGGGCCTTTTATGACAGGGTCTGTGCCAGGCCCAAGGACCCTGGCAGAGGCAATGGGAAAAACCAGGGAGAAGATTACATGAGGCAATGTTTGGCTCCAAATAAAAAAGCCATGGAATGTTTTCCCTCCAGTCTTGGTTATTTCTTGTAGGTCCACTCGGACCTGGATCATGCGGGGATGGCAAGGCAGCTCAGCCTTGCCCAGAAGGAACCCCCAACCATCCTGGCCCCCAAGGTGCACCAGCTGCAGTCCCCCCAGTGCTGCCAGCCACCTGAGCAGGTGTGACGAGGACCCCTCAGGCAACCAGCACCCATGGGGGCCACAGTCGGGCTGCCCATGGCCACTCCTCCGTGGAACACACACTCAGCACAACAGGGCCCAGGCCTGGGTCCTGACCCTCTGACTCCACCACCACCCCGCTCTGCAAGCTTGGCGACATCACTCTCCAGTGGGCTCCGAGCTGCTCTTCCTGAAAAGATGCACATCTTAGAAGATGCAGACTAAAAATACTCCTGGCTTCTCAGAGCCAGTTTACAAAAATAATTATATTTTCCTTAAGAAAACAGATTAGAGGCAAGTATGTGTCCAGCTATTTTTAGTCCCTATTCAACTCTGCTAATTTTTTCTCATAATAATCACTGCAGACTTTTTTTTAAAGCCACCCCCTACCCTGTTAATAATTGTGTTCTGACTTGGCACAGGGCAGGACCTGGGGGGGGGGCGGGGCACACAACCTTCCTTAACACACAGAGATCTGAGTTTTGCCCCAAGTTGACGACATCTGAATATCCCTGGGACAAGGAACATGTGGCCATCTTATTGGAGACCAGCGCCAGGCTCAACACAGTATACTTTTGCGGGATGCCCTGCATATACCTGAACCCAAACCTGCGTTGTTCACAGAGGACATCAAACTGGGATTCCTGCCCTGAAGGGGCCCACAATCCAGCAAGGGTTATATTGTGGGTTGAATGGTGGCCCCCCCAAACGCCATGTCCATAACCAACTCCCTGAAATCTATGACTGTGACCATATTTGGAAAAAGGATCACAGCAGAGGTAATTAAGTTCGGGATTTGAGATAAGATCATCCTAATTAGCCGGGTGAGCTCTAAATGGAATGACAATTGTTCTTTGAGTTTTCCTCGTCTGCGTCTGCGAGAGGAGAAGACAGCCCCCAAGGATGAGGCCATGACCACAGAGAGAGAGCTAGAGGATGCGGTCATGGCCAAGGAACGCCGGGAGCCACCAAAAGCTGGAGGAGGCCAGGAACAGATTCTCCTCCCGGAGCCTCTGGAGGGAGCATAGCCCTGCCGACACCTTGAGTTTGGACTTGTGGCCTCACGGAAACGTGAGGTGACAAATTTCTGTTGTTGGAACTCACCCCCCGCCCCCGTCTGTGGTCATTAGCTGTGGCAGCCCTAGGAACGAATACAGGACAACAGAAACCACAGCCGCACAGAATGCTGCTCACTGCAGTCCCACGATTCTCTCCCTCTGGCACAAAGGACCCAAGGCCACGCAATCACAGAGGCAGACCCAAGAAGTCACCCTACAGTCCAACTCAGGATGCCCCCTCTCCAACTCCTCCCAGCCCAGCTGGGAAGGCAAGGCCTACATGATGACCCCCAGGAGACAGGGACCCAGAGAGGCTCAGAGAGGGGCGGGACCCAGGACGCCCGCCGGCTCCCCCTTGCTCCCAGGTGTTCCCCCTCTGAAGTACACAGCTCCTTCTGCTGACCTGAGCCCAAACCAATACCCTAAGGACACAGCAGAAAGGAAAGTGAAAATTGTCCGCTTGCAGAATCTTCTTCCCCAAACTCTCAAGCTAGCAAAATGTTTAGCTGACTGCTAAAAATCAGCAGCCTGGGAGACAGGCCGTCGCTGGGAAGCACTTAGGAGAGACACAAGAGGCCCTTACCCCCAGGGTGAGACCCTCAAAGGAAATGTACTGTGGGAGGTGGCCACTGAGTCCGGCCACAGGTGTTACATCTGAGCTCAGCGGAGCCGAGTCCCTTCCAGACCCTCATGTTCCACCACATGCCTGGGGCCAGCGGTGGCCCACATCCCCGAGTCTCACGAGTCGGAGGAGAACGCGAAGAAACCGGGACTCTGGAGCACTGCGGCGGGAATGTAAAATGCGGCCGCCGGTGAGGCAAACAGGTGGGCAGTTCCTCAGTAAGTCAGACACAGAATTACCATGTGGCCCAGCCATCCCACCGCTGGGTGTATACCCGCAAGAACTGAAAGCAGGGTCTCAAACCAGTAGCTGCACACCCAGGTTCACAGAAGCACGGTTCACAGCGGCCACAGGGCAGGAACAAACAAGGGTCCCTCCCAGGACGAACGGACAAACACAATGTGGTATATCCTCAAGATGGGATATTACTCGGCCTTTCCATGGAAGGACATCCTGACCTGGGCTACAAGGCGCATGAACCTTGAACTCGCTGTGCCCAGTGAAATGAGCCAGTCACGGGGGGAGAAATATCGTCTGATGCCTCTTCAGTGTGACACCCAGAGGACTCAAACTCACGGGGACAGTAAGGGGGAAATGGGGAGTTAGCGTTTCTCGGGGATAGAGTTTCAGTTTGGGGTAACGAGAAAGTTCTGGAGATGGATGGTGGTGGTGGGAGAACACACCACAACAGGAATGTACTTAATGTCACGAACTGTGCACCTAAAAGTGGTTAAAAGAGTAACTTTTGTATACTTTACCATGACAAAAAAAAAAAAAAAAATCCTGGGGGGCGCCTGGGTGGCTCAGTCGGTTGAGCGACTGCCTTCGGCTCAGGTCATGATCCCGGAGTCCCGGGATCGAGTCCCGCATCGGGCTCCCTGCTCGGCAGGGAGCCTGCTTCTGCCTCTGCCCCTCCCCCCTCTCATGTGCTCTCTCTCTCAAATAAATGAATAAAATCTTTAAAAATAATAATAATAATAAAAAAATAAAGTAACACTGAGAGGGAAATTTATATTTAAATATATAAAAAAGAAGAAAGTAGGCGCCTGGGTGGCTCAGTTGGTTAAGCGACTGCCTTCGGCTCAGGTCACGATCCTGGAGTCTCGGGATCGAGTCCCGCATCGGGCTCCCTGCTCGGCAGGGAGTCTGCTTCTCCCTCTGACCCTCCCCCCTCTCATGTGCTTGCTCTCTCTCATTCTCTCTCTCTCAAATAAATAAATAAAATCTTTAAAAAAAAAAAAAATCCAACAGCCCTATCCTCACACCCTTGAGAAAGCGTCCGTGGAGAGGGTGCACACAGAGCCCGGGGTGCACCGTAGGCTCTCAAGCAATGGCTCCTTTTACTACCAAATCAAGACTCAGAGGCACCTGTTAGTAAGGCACGAGGAAACTCGAGAAGAGGGTGCATCGGGGGGCTGGCGAAGTACAGCTCTGAGGGCCGACTCATGCGCCCCATGAGCCTGTGTCCCAGAGGCCATTCCTCACATCCTATTAACAAAGGCAGTAATTAAAAATGTCTGGCTTCATGAAGAGATTCCAAATGCCCCTGTCTCAGCAGGTAGTGGCTCCGTTTTCGCATTAACCTCTTTCAAGAAGTCCCGAGACCTCTGACTCCTTCCGCGGAAATCATCAAGTACCGGCCTTCTTGTTATCCAGGGCTGGGGCCATGCCTGCAGCACCCCGGGGCTCCCACTCACACCTGCCAGGTAGAAGGCCAGCAGGAGGGCTGTCTGCGAGCCAGAGAGCAAGGACACAGGAGCAGGCTGTGTCCGCCAGACCCAAGGAAACCCGGGTTCAAACCCCATGTCTGCCATCCACCAGCTGTGCGATTTCGGACACATTCCACCACCTCTCTGGTGTGTCTCCTCACCTGTGAGCTATAGACTAGGTTACCGCCTAAGAAAGAAGGTGCTGGGAAGCCTGAATATCTAGGAAGGCCCCGCAGAGGGCCTGACACATGGTGGGGGCACAGAAATGGTAACCTGACCGTAACCTGGCGGCCCCATTGCCAAGTGTAAGAAAGACCCTGGTGCGAGAGCTAGCCACGGCCAATGCTTCCACCCGCGTTGACCACACACCATGGTCACATGCTAGCCCCTGGGAGGGGCCTGAAGCAATGAGCAGGCAATAGCCCCCCTCAGGTGTGAGGTCAGGCTATGTGTGAAATCCCACCCAGAGGGACCCCTGCCCACCAAGGGTTTCTCCCCACTGATTTCTGGATTAAATTGGCCAGCGTTGATTATGTTCGGATAAACTATATTTCATGGTTTAGACTATTTGGGTTTGATTGTGAAATATGTACAGCACACAGCCCCTCTGCCTTGCCTGGCCCTCAGGTTTAAAAAGTCAACTACATTTTGTTCCCCCCACCAAAAAAAAAAAAAAAGGCAACACCAAGAACTCCTCAGGCTTTAAGGAAGACCTAAGTTTGTTTCTCTCCAGTGAAGAAAAATTGCTTCTAGGGGACCGCATACAAAAAATGAGGAGGCGGAGCACCGGGCTGGCTCAGTGGGTGGAGCATGCGACTATTGATCTCAGGGTTGTGAGTTCAAGCCCTACGTTGGGTGTAGACATTACTTAAACATAAAATCTTAAAAACACAAACACACAAAGTGAAGAGGTGATAAGAGCATTCTGTGTCTCTTCTTTCTCTTGCAGACATGAACACGACCTTTCCTGGGTCTTCACCGTCTACCAGCATTTCCTGAGCACCTCCAGGGAGGGCCGCGCCTGCCTGGGCTCTGGAAACCCGGAGATGCGGATTTACATAGACCTAGTAAAGGCTGTGGGGAGGCCAGCTACCAGGTCCCTGCCTCCCAGCCAGACCCCAGAAACCCAATCTGAGGACGATGAGATGAGAACATCTTTCCCGGTGCCCCAGGCCTCTTCTTTTATGCCAGAGTTCCCTTTGGTGGACTCTCGAGGGTTGGTTCTCTGTGCTCCCATAAGGTACTCACAACTTGGACCCCTCAGGAGCACCCCGAGCTGGAGGAGGCTCACCGGGTCAGCAGGACCTCTCCTGGCTGACACCCACATCCACGTCTGTCACTGGTCACACGCTGGAAGATTTCCGACCTCCGGCCTCACCTTCCCCATCAGGAAAACCCCAGAGGATCTGCAGGATCCTCACTGCTCCCGGAAGCTCAGTCCTTTCTATTTTCTTCTGCAGAGAAAGGCATTCCCGTGCAGCCCGACCACTGTGGCAAGAGCCCCGCTGAGCTCGTTCCCAGCCCCCTGCATCCTGCCCCAGATCACGCAGCAGCACGGCTGGCGAACGAAGACCACAGGGACCCTCCCAGGACCATGTGTGAATGTGGTCTGGCTTCCTACCGCGAGCTGCATTTCCAATACCCCTGTTTGAGCCACTCTGTGTGAGCCCAGTGGGAAGCAGGAGGGGACAGCTACAAGCCCTGAGCCCCAAGATCCTCATGAGCAAAAGGGGGGCTGCCTCTTCTTAGGGGAGTTATGAGGATGGGGTGGTCCGAGCCAAGTGTGCGTAGTGCCCAGAACAGTGCTGCCACACAGCAGGCCTGCAGAAAACCCTGGCAAGTCACAGGAACAGTGACGGTGGTGATTTCCCAGGCAGCAAACTTGCAATGAGATGGCAGCCAAGTCATTGTCGTTGTCGGGCATCGGGCAGGGGGCACCCACAGCTTCTCAACAGCCTAGCTTCCTCCTCCTTGCCTCTCACGCCTCCCATTGCCTCTGCTTCCCCACACGCTGGTGCTCAGCTGCGGCCACCCCAATACAGGGGCCCTTCAGTGGAACTTCCAGTGCAGGGACGATGGGCAGGTACTTCCAGTGTCTCCATTTCACAGGGAAGGAAACTGAGGCTTGGGGAGAGGAGGTGGCTAGCCCAGAGTCACATATTCACACCCAGGCACCTTGAGGACAGGGACCAAGCACGGTTCCACCTCTGCAGCTTCCCACAGTGCCTCTAGCCCTCCCAGCATTGTGCGTCCACAGTGACATTTCGTTTCAAACACGAATCCATGCACAGAGCCCTGAGAAGGGGTGGGGCAGCCCGTGATCCAAACACAGCCACAGAACGTCTCAGACCTAGGACACACGGAGGCGTGTCCCAACTGCAGATGGCAAAACTGAGGGTCTAAGAAGCTAAACGTGCGAGGCTCCTCAAAGCAAAGACTCTCTGCTGCCAAATCAGATTGTGGGCTTCACATGGCTTCAGTTGGACAATAAGTCTCCTTCCCTAGTTTCTGGTCTGAACTCAAGTGGGGGTGATACGGTCTCGTGGGCAGAGCCAAAAGGGCACAGTCTCCACCCCAGTGACCCATCTAGATAAGGAAGGGGTTAGATGGGACGATCTCCTGGACCCCTGGCCCCAGGTCAGTAGAGATGAACCGAATCAGCTGCAGGTCACCTGGAGGGAACCCATTTCTGGACTACTCCACGTGGAGGGCTCTCAGGCTCCAGATTCCCTTCAAAGCTGCAGAACGTGGCCGCCTGCCCCGAGATCTCTGATGTCGGTGACCAGTGCTCGTTCTTCACATCCACTAACTGCTTTAAAGCGCTGCATCCAGCGCTGCATTAAAAATTAATTACACATGCTATTTTATTGCCAGTGCATAATGTAATGAGCACCAGCTGTGCTAAACAGCCAAACTCCTTTTTAAGACAGCTATAAAAAAAAAGAAAGAAAGAAAGAAAGAAAGAAACTGCACTTCCAAATGCCTCTCCTGTCAGAGCAGAAAAACAGCAACATCTTGTACGGATTTGAACAGAATTCTTTGATTTAGCTCTGCCTTCAGAACGTCTGAAGGGCCGGCTTGGAGTGAAATAGAATCTGGCATGGGTGCAGTGGTCTCCTCTCCGGGACATTGCTGGGACCTCTTTTATCCAGGGGCAGTCACGCTGGTAGGTGCCCCTGCGCCGCCCCCACCCCCCCCACCACCACAAGCAGCACTGCACTCCTTCTGGTCCCCAGAAACGCGGTCCCCTTGGCCCTGTAGGTGCTGGAGCAGATGTGACTTCCCGGCCAGTGGGCTTTCCTGGAGTCCTCCCAAGCCCTGCTGCCCTCTGCCACCTCCAGCAGCCTGGAAAGTTGGCTTCCTCCGTCCTGGGGGCCTTGCAGCTCTTGATGGCTTCTCCTGGTACTTCCCCCAAATACAAAAGGAGGCATCTGGGTTCTAAAGACAGGCGGTCCAGACCAGCCTCTGCAGCGGTGTGATCCCACAAAGCAGGCAGACACCAGAGTAGAATCCACCGAACAGGCATGCAAGAATCACCCTCGGGTTGTAAATGCTGGACCACCAGCCCCCTCGGCATTGTAGACATCGCAAGGCGTACAGATGACTCTTTAAATTTTTAATGACTCCCCTAAGAGCCCTTTTCCTCCAGTGAGCCAACCCCCATTGACACTGGGACCTGGTTAGCCCCAAAAGACTCACAGCAAACGCGACTTTGTGGAGGGAATCACAAGAGCACGTCTCGAACCTTCCCCAGATGGAGTGCTTCTGTCCACACACGTTCATCCACACTCACTTCTCTTCTTCTTCCACCCCCCCATATTCACCCCTCCCTCCAGAGTCTCCACGGAGGCTCTCATGTCCTACTGGGGAGGCCCTCCACCCCTGCACCAGAACAGGGGCAGTGCACCCGCAGGGGCCTGGTGGGCGCTGCCATCTCGGTCAGCATCACCCTTTGGCTTCCCACAGATCCTCCGGTGTTAATCAAACCCAGTTCAGAATGAAACTACAGCGTGCTTCTTGTTCTGGTATGAAATGTGCAAAGCACAGACCATATCATTAACATAAAACTTCCAGAAATAAGGCCACTTTCCAGACAGACTGTATTAATTGCATCAAGCTTCCACAGCTAGGGTGGTCTAATCCACAGTGTCCCATTGGATGGCTCCGGTTATAAAAACCAACACAAATGAACACTGGGATATAATTGAAGGAGGAGTACACGATAGATTCTACTGTTACACCCTACTATTTACTTACAGGTATTCTTTTATCTTTATTGTCCCTTTAACCCATGCCAAGAAACCCCAGACTAGTTAAATAACACAGCAAGCAATTTCAGTAGAAAAGTAAATTGAATTTAACTTTACAAGATTGCCCTGTGATTTCAGCATCTACTAATGACTGCAACTGACTCCTTCTATTAAATCCAAACACTTCCACTTCCCCGAGCTGGGATCCTGTGTGTTCTTGCGTGAGACCTTGAACTTCACCGAGCACATGTATTAATCACAGTAGCAGATGACCATTTGCGGCTTTTAAATATGCAATGAAGTTTCTAGGTTCCTTTTCCACCTCACGATGCTGGTACATGATCTGAGCCAGCCAAGAGGCTAAATGCCTTTAAGAATGGAACCTGGAGATCGAGCCTGATGTAAAATCTCAGACACATAACTGTGTACTGTTGTAAAACCCATTCTGTTCAAGCATGAATCAGAACTTCTACAGAGCTCACTTAGCATGAGGCACTGGTCTCAGCACCTAGCAAATATGACCTCATCTGATCCTCAAAACAAGCTTTCAAGGCATAAACTATCATCACCCCCATTTTATAGGTGGGAAAACTGAGGAACAAGGAGGAAAACGAGGTCCCAAAACCATACAGAACAGCAGCCTTGACTCGGGCAGGGGATGCACTCTGATGACTGCCTGACAGTCATGGAAACCCTGGAATGGGGAACGGTTCAGGGGAGCCAAGGCCCAGAGGTTTCGGAACCGGCCTCCGACCACCACACCCCTGGCCCTGGGGACCTGAGCTAAGTCACATGCCCAGTCATCCACAGCAGCCAGTAACTGAAACAGATAGATCTGTTAGATAGATCAATAGAATCTGTTTTAGAAGTCAAATGTGGAGCCTCATTTTTAAACGTTACGTATATATCACGTGATACATATGTACGTGTGTAGATGCATTTATATTTTTTATTACAGAAGAGGAAACAGCCCCAGAGAGGGAGAACAGCTTCTTCAAGGTCACCAGCCAGGTGGAGCGAGGGCCAGGACCACAGCCCGAGCTTCTCGACTCCATGGGCGCCCTGGATAGTTCCTCCATGTAATGTCTCGGGGAAGAAACTTCAGTTTCCAGGAATGCCCACACTCAAAGTCCTCTCACCCTCCCAATATCTCAGCAGAGTCAAAAAGCAATGAAGAGCCCAAGTGCCTCCTCCCCACCCCACTGTGACCATCCGGAGGTCTGGGGTGGAGGTCCCAGGAGGCGGGGCTGTCTGGGATGCTGCCAGCCAGAGAGGTACACAAACACACAAACCTGTGTGGCTTGCTCCCCCATAAAAATTACATCCTTCTATAAATAACTGTGAATGCCTTCACGGGCATGCAATTAACCTGTGTGAAACACGGTTACTCCAGGGTTTTCCGTATTAATTTGAAGAGATAGGTTCAGTGCATCCTGATCTGAAAAGAGACAAAACAAAGTAAGGACGGTGGCCCCTCTCCGTCTTTACAGAGGGCTGCTTCTTCCTAACGGGTTACTGCGAATTTAATGACTCCATTCCAACTACTAATTAAACAGGCACTAAAAACACTTCAGCAAACAGCCCAGTGCCAGGGACAGAAGCCACAAAGGGACAAAAACCTCCGGAACAGGATATTTTCAGGTACTGAAACTGATCAGAAAGTATGGAGGGACAACCTCGAGCAGGCTAATTAGCGGGGATCCAACAGTGAAAGAGGACAGTGCTGGAAATCACGGCCAAGCGTCAGAGGCCCAAGAGCAGACCTCCAAGGAGGGTCGGAAAGGGTGGTCCCAGAGACCCCAGGAACAGAGCCCACCCTGCCTCGCTCCCCTCCCTGGACACTGACATCAGTTGGGGGGCTGCTCAAGGACTCTAAGCCCTCATGGCATCAAGTTCTAAAATCCAAGAGGGCCTCTAAGCCAGATGAGCCAATGCCAGAGATGAAGCAGGTTCTGGATGACCAGCCAGGGTCAAATCCCACCTCTGCCCCTCCGCCCCCTTCCAAGAGTCCTCTCTGCAGGTCCCCATTCCCGCCCTCCCCATCTCCACCCCTGCAAGCTGCAGGAGGGCCGGACCTGCTGTGCCTGACTCCACCTTGGTTTGCACGGCGCCTACAAATGAGGTGCCCAAGAAAGGGCTTTTCCTAAAAGAGTGATTGAACGTGGGCTATGAGAACTCCACATCTCCGAGCCTCACTTTCTCATCTGGAAAGTGGAGAGAAGAGAACCTACCTCCTAAGGTCACTATGGGGATTAAATTCAAGAATGCACACAAAAGGCCCAGTGCAATCCCGCACACAGTAGGCCCTCCACACGCGGTCCCTTGAAGGAAGGGGGTGGCACTGTGGCTGAGGGCAAGCGTGGGAGGACGTGTTGCTACCAGAGCCAACAGAGGGTTAAGTGAAGCCCCGGGCGCACCTCTGCCAGGGAAATCATGTTTCTGTACCACGGAACTTGACCGAGTCTAGTCAGAAACACTCAGGCTGATCTTTGATAGCGCGACTCCCCGTGTGGCTGCAGGGGCTGCCGCACTAATTACAGGAAGCCACGAGAGCAGGGCAAGCACCCGGACGAAGCAGGCATCCCTCGCTCAGCAAGCAGAGATCACAGAGCAGCCCTACAGAGCTGGGATGGGAGCCCCAATCCCCCGGGGCGCTCGGGCGGCCCGGGGTAGGGAGTCGGCCGATTTGCCCGTGGAGCCGACGCCTTCCTGGACAATTTTAGTCTTTGCTTTGTGCATTCACTGCATTAGCCCAGTACCTACGAAGCCACCATACCCCACAGCAGGAGCTGCTGAAGGCCGCAGGCCACCCGACCGGCAGGAAGGCCTAGGAGGCTCTTGCCCCTGGAGCTGGGGCTCCACCAGGGACCATCCCTTGGGACAGCTTCAATGAAGCAAAACCTGTCTCAGAAAGACAGTTTTCCCTTCACTACCCAAATCAAGAGAAAGCCTGCAACGTGCCTGGTGACAAAGCTGGGACAAACTGAATTGGCCCCAGCTCGGCAACGCCCCCCCAACCCCTTTCCCGGCCCCTGCCCGGAAACCAGGCCTCAGGGCGCTCACCACCACCTGTGTCTGTGTCAGCATCCTGGCACCAGGCCCTGAGCAGGAGAGGCCTGTGCCCACAAATTCCAGGGACCCCAGGCCACAGCAGGAGTTTGGGTTGTGTTTGGGAAGAGAGGTGGGGGGCGCTGTGCTGAGGCTGCCCGTCTGCCCATCTGTACGATGGGCAGCCACACAGACCTGCAGAGAGGCACACAGCAGGGAGGTGCATGGCCCCACCCCACAGGCAAGGCTTCACCCCCTCCCACGGCCACAGCTGAAAGGCTCCTTCAGAGTGACTTTTTCGTCTCAAAGTTAATAGGCAACACATTCTGGCAAAGAGAAACTCAGCATTTTGGATGGCTCCGGCGATGTGCACAGACGACCGGGGAGTCTTCCCCCCAGTGCTGTCGTCAGGAAGGGGGGCAGCGACTGGGGTGGGGGGGATGGCAGTGGCGAGAGCAGAAGAAAACCTCAGATGTTAAGTGTTATCCAATTAAGCTTTAGCTAAACAGCCCAAAGAGATGAAATTTGGAAGCTGGAGAAATGCATTCCGGGAGTGAGACACTCAGAACGGGCGGAGGCGTCAGAGGACCTCCTGACCGATGGGGACAGGGGCACATTGATGTGCTTCACCACTCCCCCTGTGCCCCCGCAAAATGCCTTTAGGGGTGGGACTGCACATCCTCCCTGGGGCCCCACCTTGCCCGGCCCACCTGGGAGAGGCAGCCGCCAGCTCGGCCCGGGGCACACCCCGCCATCCCTGGGAGCCCACCCCCCCCACCGACCGCGGCCGTCTGTTACCTGACAACTGACACTGGCATCCAAAGGGAGCCTCCGTCTGACCCTCACCCTGAGTCCCGTCACCCGAGACTGGGCGCGCGCTGCAGCACGGCAGGGGGAAGCAGGGCGGCAGAGCGCCCAGGGTGCGCAGAGGTGGAGTGATCACGGATGAGTGAGGGTGGGAGGAGGCAGCTATGGGGGCCGTCGCTGGCAGCTGGGCAGGCCTGCACGGCCCTGGAGAAAAAACAATAAAAAAGACTGGTCAGTCGGGCCCTGGACCGTACAAGGGACCCGGGGTGTGGGGCAGGGGCCCAGGGCAGAGAGGGCTGCAGGCCACCCTTCCAGAGTGGGAGGCCCCGGGGTGCCAGGCCCTGCAGGGAAGGTGACCGGGCACAGGCAGGGGGCAAGAGGCCAGGGAAGTGGGTGGGGGGGTCCCCTGGGGTCCCCCTTCCCCAGCGGCCGGGATGGGGTGTTGGGGGGCCGGCCCCCCCCCGGGGGGGGGGGGGGCGGGGCCAAAAGAGGTTGTCAGGACCCCTGAACCCAGGAAGCCCCCCACCCGCCAACGTGGAGGCTTCTGGAGTGTTCCGGAGCTGGCTCCCTTTGGGGATTCATTCCCAAAAACCTGGGCCACCCCCCTCTGGAGGAGCTGGGAGGCTCCAAGCCACCACTGTCTGCTCTATCGGGTGGGCTGTTGGTACAGGCCTTGGACACCTCAATCTACCTCTGAGCACCTGGGCACCGGTTAACCTGCGGGCCTGGCGGACGGCCAGCTGGTGTCTCTCTCCAGCCCACAGTCCTCCTCAGCAACCTGAGCATCAAGCACACAGCACACAAGCCCCAAGGCCTTTCGGAAGGCTTTAAACGCCCCCCCAAACCACCCCAAGAAAACCCTGGCACTGCCCAGCACCCCTCTTCACGCCTCGGGCCGGCTGGGGGCACCTCCCCCATCTGACAGCCAGGATGCAGGGCCAGGAGCTCTCTTGCCTCCGCCCAGCCCCACGGCCCGCCTCGACTCCCCGGCAAGGCCTGCGTTTGATTTGGCCGTTTATCTTAAATGGCTAAGAGACCACCAGGGCAAAAATCTGTGTGAAGCCCTTGCCAAAACCACAAGTGAAGAAGCCCAAATTCCCTGGGTAAATAATTGAGCGGGGAAGCATCAGAGAGACAAAAAGAAAACACCAACAAGACGAGGGCAGCTGGGCCCCCGGCCGGCTCTGCCAAGGAGGCCACCCGACGCCGCTCACCACCCCACACGGGCCTGCAGGGCGGGGGTCTGCCCACTTCGGGGCCCCACAAGGGATTCCCCCACCCAGGAGAGCCACGAGGCCCCACAAGCCCACTTCCGGCCAGGATCCTGTCAGTCCCCCTCCTGAGTCTCCCAACATGCCCAGGGGACAGGGCCTGGGAGACCCACTGCACAGACCAGCAAACTGATGACGTGACCGCAGCCCCACCAAACCCAGGCCGTTGGCTCCAGAACCAGGGCTCTTTCGCTACAGCACCTGCCTCTACAAACCGGGTGTTATCCAGGGCCTTTCAGAACACCTGCAAATGTCCTGCCAAGAAGCCAAAGTCCCTGAAGACCTTGCACGAGGCAAGGCTTGGGGCCCAGGGCGTGGCTGAGCCCATGACAGCCCCAGAAGGGAGGCATGGCCAGTGACCCCACACAGTTCCAGCCACAGACTCAGTGCTGGCCCCCATGTAAAGTTGACACCCAAGGCGAGTGTCTCTGTCTCCTCCTGGAAGCCTGCCCTGGCCAGTCCTCGCCTAAGCCCCTGCCCCAGCACCGGACACTGCACATTCAGTCCTGTCTACATCCACCTGCCTTCACACCGTGGAAGGCTCCTGACACGGCTTTGTGCTGAGCACCTACCACCTATACCTCACTCAGCTGAGAAAACCATCCGCCATCCCATAGGGGATACCGAGGCTCACAGAGACCTGGGACTTGAACAGAGTTGTGTCTCCAAAGCCTGGATATGCCATGCTTCCCCCTCGGGCTGCAGCTAGTGTGGAGTGACCAGGGCGCCCAGGGATGCTGAGAAGAAGGGCCATGTGGCGTGGAGGGAAGCCGGAGGGTCCTTGGGCTCAGTCGGGCCATGGGAGACTGAAAAAGAGCAAATCCAGGCCCCCAGGTTCTGGGTGAAACCGTGACACAGCCACCACCATTTACCATGGCTGAGAAAGAGTGACAGGAGTGCTCAGGACTGCCCAAGCAGAAAGGGAGCAGAACCTAGGTCTCCAAGGCTGGGAGGAAGGATCTAAGGGCAGGTCCAGCCACACATCTCTCCTTCTGGAAAGGTCAGGCTTAGGCCAGAGTCTTTAAAGGCAAAGTCATCCCCCAACTCAGGTAGGGTTGGGGAGCCAAGCTGCCCCCTGGAGGGGCCTCCCTATGCCCCACTAAGAATTCCAACTTCACTGAAGACCACCTGTTCCAGGGGCTGGCTCAATGGAGGCAGGGGAGGGGACAAAAAGAATGAGAGGCTTCTAATCCTAAGCTGCCCACAGAGGACACTCCAGCTGCTCTCAGAAGGCCTCTGCCCTGGGGAATCCCTCCCCCCACCCCCAGCAGCTTAACCCACAGGTGAACTCCAGAAACTCCAGAACTTCTCTCCTGAAGCTAGAGCAAAAGCAGAAGGCAATGCTAGAAGTCACCCACTGTGTGACTACGGTAAATGTCCAGAGTTGGCAAAACCACAGAGACAGAAGGTAGACAAGTGGTTGCAGGGGCCGGGGGCGGGGAAGTGAAGGCTAATAGGGACGCGGTTTCTTCCTGGGGTGGAGAGAATGTTCTGGAATTAGACAGCAGTGGTGATGGTTGCACAACATTGTGAAGACACTCAAAACCACTAACTGTACACCTTAAAGTGGTTGAAAGGGCAAAGTCCAAGGTGAGGACTGTCTGGCCTCAGCACCCATCCCAGGCCACCTCCCAGCCCTTGCCCATCCTCAAGGAAGGGGCACCTGCATTCAAGTGCAGGCAGGAAATCCAGAACATGCTCGACAGAGCCCTTGAGGCCCAGTGACAACAGACTGACACACACAGAGGAAGCCTGAGCTCAGATGCAGGCCTGGAGCTGAGGCCTAGGCCCAATCCCCTCTGCCATTTCCTGGCCACGTGACTCAGGGTGAGTCACTTTCTCAGAGCCCCGCCCTTAAAGGAAGGTCAGGACAAGCCTGGCCAGAGGCTGGCTTCCAGTGAACACTCACGGAATGGCCACTATCATCCATTTATTTTCCACTCTGGAACTGTTCGGGGGCTCCCTCCCCACAGCCTGGCAAGGAACGTCTGTCGGGTGTTCTCGACTCTAGAAGGCACCCAACAAAGCCCTGCAAGACACTCTTAAAAATTACTTCTTTTGAGGTCTAGGTGGGTTCCCCTCTGGAATTGGAACAGCACCTGAGGTATGTGGAAGAGGGACACCGAGACGCCATCTCAGCTTTATGCAGGATCCAGGTGGCTTAAAAATAAAACCCTGGCTGGCTCAAATCCTTATCATGGAAGTTGGCTTTCATGAGGGAAAAGAAACAATGAACACATATATCATTTAAGGCCAGCAGCCTTGTCCAGGAGTAGGTGTTATGAACCCCCCATGAATGAGAAAACTGAGCCTCACAGGGGTTAGAATGTTGCTCTATGCCTCCTGCACAAAGAGGCACAAAAAAGTCCAAAAATAAGATCCCTAAAATGTTTCTTAAGCTCCAAATCAGGGCACAAGGCAGTTTTTACTGCATGCATTCTGAGGGTGTCTGTAACCTGTCTCCCTTCTAGAGGGGCCCTGCAGATGTTCCTGCTTCATCCTCACACATGCGCACTACCCCGAGAGCACGCCCACACCCACTGGCGGCGTGTAGACACACAAAAACGTGCCTGGAAAAGCCCCAGCCTGGTGGTGAGGGGAAGGTGCACCATTCCCAATGCTGGATCCGCGGGCGCCCCTCCCACATGGGAGGGTTACGGATTCCTAGCTGGCGAGAGGAGCTCTGGAATACACTGTACTGGAGATGTAGATTTTTCTCCCTACTGGTGCTTTTCAATTGATACATTTTTTAAGCCAAGAACTCCTACTGATAGTGCAAAAATGAGTCATAGATCAAGGAGGGAGACAGACAGGGAGCGAGCGCTTGTGAGTGAGGGCCACTGGCAAGAAAACCTGACAATCCCCGCGCCCCCTCCCCCCATGCCAAGACATTAATTCTCACAAGTCGGAGAAAATTACTATGCATGAATGCAAAAAGCATGATCAGGAGTAATTAACATGGCTTCATATGCAAATTTTATTAATGCAGAAGTACAAAGTCATTATGCAAATGAAACTTACGTCAACTCTCTTGACAAATATTCATCTCTCAGGCTCAAGTTTCTCCTATTTATTTATTTATTTAATTCTTCTCTCCCCCACCTTTTCCCCCCCCCCCCCCCGTTCTTTTTTTTTTTTAAGAGGTAGGGGTGTAGTGCTGGTGACTGGTGACCACTTCAGCAGCAGCAAGCCACGAGGACTGTTTGACAAGTTTGCAAAGTTGTTTTCAACCAGAGAAATGTATTCTTGCATTGTTGATTTTTTTTTTTTTTTGGTTGTTGGCAGGTACAAGACAGCTCATAGGAGAAGAGGAAAAAATAAAAAAATAAATTAATTAATTTAAAAAAAAAAAAGCTCTGGGCAGGAGGCAGCCAATCAAAACGCCAGAGCCTGTAATGAGGGCGATTGATGGCTGTTTGGCTTTTACTGCAGGGTAATGAACTAGAATCCAGTCTGAGGAGGGGGGAAAATATGAATATTCATGAGACTGTGCTCCTGCCTTTGATGATTAAAGAAATTTTTAATATTCAAATAAGCGCTTGCCAAGTGATTAACAAAGAACATGCACGCAGAAATATGGAAATGGGAGCCGGGAAAGATTTGAGAGGCGAACAGACTGCTGGAAAGGCAGCCCCAAATTTCATAAACAAGATCGGCAGATAACCCAATTCGCACACAGGCAAATAAAAACATTTCTTTCGGATCGCTTAAATATTTTGCCAGCTACTTTGTCTTAAGGATGATAAAAATGCTATGTATTAAGGGGGAAGGGGGGAGAGACAGAGACAGAGGAACCACATGAAGTCAGATGCACTGCTTGGTGCTTAAGAATCTATCCCAATTCTAGCCCCCCTCCCCCAACCCCGACGGGAAATCAGGACTCTTTTTCCGGTTTGCTAGAGAGAGAGGATGGAGGGAAGCCAGCTCAGACTTGAAAACTCCATGCTGGAGGTTCAGGCCTGCCTGCTTTGGGGCACCCGCCGCGTGGCAGTGATATGGGCCTGGGCTGCCACATGACGGTTCATAGTTATTTGTTGCTTCTAGGCTGGCCCAAAGGCCCAAAGACGGTGCAGCGTGCTATCTCTGCGGGGCAGGAGGTGATGAGCCTCTTCTGGACTTAGGCCCTGGTTAAAACACAGAAAGAAGGTGGCCACAGGGAATAAAGCGGGCACACACATCTTGAGAAGTTGAAGGGCCTCACACTTCTGCATGGGGCCTGGCCTGGGCATCTTCAGGGCCACCGAGGAGAGGGCGCCAACCAATCCCGCAGGCTTCATTAGCTGTGCGCTAGGGCCGCACAACTCATATTTTAACAGCTCCACCATGGGTTCACATTGAAGCACATAATAACAGTATTAGCTGGTAAAATGATCCTGCAGTTAAAATACATCTAATTAGCAGCCGATGACATCCATTTTGGCAATTTCCTATTTGAAAGAAGTAGAGTGCCACCTTAAATGAGACAGGCAGTGGGTACTCACCCAACAAGACCTAGCCTTCCCACCATTTGTCTCTCTCTCTCTCCCCTTTTCGGGGGAGGAGGGTGGCTGAGACAGGAGGAATAGGGAAGGATTCTAAGCAGCCTTCTTTGTTACTCAATTTCAGAACTGCACGGGTCTGGTGGAGGGGGCCCTTAGAAAATAAATTCCCTCGCTCCACAGGTATTATTTCATCTTCTTCGTTTTTAATCACTGAGGTCTGGTAACCAGCAAAGGCCAGAACTTATTTTTCATTTCATTATAAAATACATCATCATCAACAACAACAACAACAACAAAGCAGAAAGGGAATCCAAGCATATACGTGAACACCGTTAAGTCATCGTGAAAACCTGCAAGGTCAGGACAGGTCCCCAACACAGGCCAAGAGAGCTGGTGGGTGTGCAGCATGGCTCAGCTCAGTGCGCCAGAGCATTTGGGGCATCTAGAAATTCTCTGCAGGGAGCTGGGACTGCCAAGTCCCACCTCCCACTTCTGGATTCTCCTTCTAAGTCAGGCTCACGGTCTCAGGTCCTTGCTGCAACGGGTTTGAGTTTGGGGGTGAACATGGTGGTGTCTTTTAAAAGAGGAGCAACAAAAAGGGCAAATGAGGTCTCACCAGGGTTTGCACAGCTGTGTTTAAAGACATCCTTCAGGGCCATCACACAGGGGTCATAAAAACAAAGCTCCAGCCAGAGCCCAGCCTTTACTCAGGCGTCCTGCTGACAACAGTAGCCCTTTCACAGGCCGGAGGGTGCAGATTCCCTCTGATGCAGGTAAGAAGGCCTGCCAGGCTTCCCTTATCACTGCCCAGGCATGGCTGGACCTAGAGAGGGCTACTGCAGGGTGCCAGGCAGCAGGGAGAGGGGTGGGCTTGCCAGGGGCCTCCAAGAACATCTGTGGGCTTGAGGCCGGTCCAACTGCCACTTCCCCAGTGACCATCCAGAGACCCCCCCACACACACACCATCACAACCCTTTGGGGCCACCGGGGCACCAAGAAGGCTTGGCCACATAAAGAAGGCAAGAAGCACATCCCTTCCAGCACCCTGAGACAGGCCACCTTCTGCCTGGCGCCTCCCCCTTCGCACACTCCTGAGATCTGTCACAGTGAATCACCACTCCAACTATTTTTGCTCCCCAGCATGTTACACATTTAATGTATCCCCAAAAGGGGAGAGGCAAGGCAAAGGAACAATCGTGCCTGTGCCCCCCCCCCCCCCCCCCCCCGCCACAATGCTACCCAAACCAGTTTCTCTCCTTCCACCAAGGCTTAAGAAAGGGAGCATCCTCCCCGGCCACTGCATCTTGTAGTTACAAACAGGCACACAGGCCCATTCCATCACCAGGTCCAAAGCACCTGTTTCAATGGCTGCCAACCACAACCTCCTCAAAATTCGAGCAGCTGAAGTACTCTGGGGCAGCACCCGGAGCCAAGGAGTGGCGAGGTTACATCACAAACTCCAAAACCTTCTACGGCCCTTCCAAAAGGCCCAGTGAGGAAGCTCAGGAAATGTCAGGTGCTACTGAGGAGGAAGGATGTGTCTGAATCATATTCTGCAAACTCTTCAGGGTAAGCTGACCAGGTGCTCGGGGCTAACCAGTCCACCCCCTAAGCAGGCATCTGCAGGGGAAAACGTGCAGCTTCAACTCTTTTGCTCATCATTCAGGGAAATCCCTGGAGCCCTCTCAGCTGCTGGAATGCAAATAAACCACAATCACTTGTCCTCTGGCCGGGATGTTGAGGCCTATGCACCACGGCTTTGGGACGCACACAGGAACACAGAGATGAGTCCTCTGGGGGTGACCTCAGCAGTCAGGGTCCACCATATTGAGGCCCACCCTCCTGGAATGGGCAGGCCTGGGGACAACAGAAGGTGAAACCATGTGTTTCACCAGTTAGAAAAATGTGCATGTGCACATCTATTATACAGAGATTATACATATATGCGTACACACACATACATGCAAATATCAGCAATGTGGACACGTTCAAATGTCTGCATGCATACCCCAGAATCTACAGAGGCCAAGGACAAACAGGAGTTGACAGATTCTCTGAATTCTCACCAGTAAAAACACCTGGCCAATACCTAGCAGAAAAATTTCCCCTTTTCCCCTGACTCAAGCTTTCTGATCAGAAGCTGGGTAGCCGCTGCAATCTTCTGCAGTTTCTGTCCTAGAACACAATTTATCCAAGATCCTTCAATCATTTTCTATTGTGTTGCATCAGGAACCACTAACAATACAGTGCACATAACTTCAGGAAGAACCGCGGGCAGAAAGCGCAGTCTATAAACTGAAGTAAAAAGCTGAAGTTCATGGGGACTTAGGGTCAGGACTCTGCGCCCCTTTCCCAGAAGGCACTTCGTGGCCAGACTCCCATGACCACCTTGGCTAGGCATCCATCAGGCACGTCCCCATGGACATTCCCCATGGAGTGCATTAGTTTAGAGCTGGTGGGGGACGAGGATGGACCACAATGAGGACAGAAGCTACATGTCATGTGAGGGAAATACAACACAAGGTGACTCTCCAGATTTGGTGCCTACAGTAAGTTTTAAACTAAAGACACTTTTTCCCCCCCCATCAGCATCCACTGTGCCTGACATCTGAGGAATGACCTGGAAACACTGAATCCTGACACTTGTTAAAAATCTCGTCCTCTATAGAACATGTTTAAAAACTGGTGAGTTCAGAAGGTTGTTGTGGTTTGCAAGCCCCACAAACTCCAACACTGGCTTTGGCTCAGCCCCCACGCGCAGGGAGCACAACGTAGTAAATACAAGGGGGAGGTCTGAACTCTGAGGATCCCAGAGAATTGAGAATGAAAAAAATGCAGCACAGCCAATAAAAAGAAAACAGAGTGCCCAGGAAGGAGGTTATTGCCAGGACTCAAGCCAGAGGCATCCGGCAAAAGGGACAGCAGTCCCAGATGTAGATGGGGTTGTGGCTATGAGGGATGTGGGCATCATCAACCTCTATCAAGATGGGACCATAAAATCCCTACCTGCCCAGTAGGGGAACGTGCAACCACAAAGGCCAGCAGGGTGGGTTTCTTGGTTTTTATATGGAAAGAAATTTAACTTGGTCAGTAGGTGGAAGGAAGGAAGGAAGGAAGGAAAGAAGGAAGGAAGAGAAAGGAAGGAAAAGAAAGGAAGGAAGGAAGAAAAAAAAGAAAGAAAAAGGAAGAAAGAAAGAAAGAGAGAGAGAGAGAGAAAGAAAAGGATCAAATTGAGAAAAGGGGTCACTGCTATAGTTCAAATGCATTTTGGGGTTTTAGTTGCATTGCTAGAGTTACATGCAACGGAATTGCTACTATCGTAATAAAAATATCTGGCTCTCCCCTGGCTTTTGTTGTTGACTGAGTCTTTTTTCTCTCCTTTTTCATTGTTTTTACCTTCTACTAATGGACATATAGAACACTGAGGTGCGTTGCCTCACATCACATAAGAACAAAATCTTTCTGTGGCCTCTTTATGTTTCCAAGCCAAGTCTGAAATGTCACTGACTAAAACACTGAGCAGGCCTGTAATTACTTTCAACAAAGTAGCTCCTTTAAGGGAGTTTTCTGCACGTAGATGGCATGTAATATACATATTGCGAGCCTCCCTTTGAGCATGGGTAGCCTTTGACGGCTACGATCACAAATTTTCTTCTAAGGAAGCAGTTCTGACAGTCACCTTCTTCCTTAGTTTTTGACGTGAAATCCATTTTCATCTCCTAACACACCGACAGTGAGGTACAGTGTGTGCACAACAAAATTTATAAAAATTAACACTTGGCGGGATTAATTGAATAAAGATAAAGATTGTTAGCACATTAACACGGGGAACGCTGCTCCTTCGGATTCAATCTAGCCACGTTCCCGGTGCTGCTGCCACCGAGACAGGGCTTTCCATCAGCTGAGGTTTACACGGCTATTTAATGTAATTAAAGAAACCAGTGGCACAGTCCTCCATGGAAATATCATTTCTATTGCAGAGTATTCCCATTAGAAATTGGGGGAAATCGGAGCACACGGACTTTGATTTTGTTGTAATTTTTTTTCCCTTGGCTGTCTTTGAAACAGAGCCGAGGTGCTGGGGCCTCACACAGAACCCACTGCAGAAACCCCACAAAGATTGCCCGATAAGACAAGCCCAGGCTCCTTGCAGGAGCGCTCGGCATTTGTCATTTTTTGTTTTTGTTTTTGTTTTTGAAACTGTTAAAAAAAATACATATTTTTTTTAAGCTGCTGTCTATATTCGGCTGTAATCCTCTGCCCAGCAAACAGCAACACATCGTGACAATGACTTTTCAGATACCACCCCCAAACAACGCTGTGGATAAAGACACGGAGGAAGGGAGGTGTCTCCCTAGCTGCTCTTCTATATAAACAATGATAGCGTGGCTAGGATCCCAACAAGCCCCAAACCCGGATCGGGACTAGAATCTAACTATAACCTCAGAGGAAGAGCACAGAGAAGGCTCTGCTCAGAAGGCCCCGAAATGAAACACACAGACCCAACCGGGAAAAAAAGAGAAGCAAAATCTTTACACCAATCATCCAAAATGGCAGAGAAAATTAAGTCTTGGGGCTGAAGGGAAAGGAGACTGACTCAGCTAGCTCTCCCGGCCCGTGGCAGCCTCTCCTCACCTGAAGGCTGCCTCCTGCCCTTGAAGCCAAGTGCAAACAAAAGTGAGACCCATCTCTAAACCTGCTCAATGCGTGTCCCTGTGCCATGGGGATGACTGTGTGGGGTTTGTTTGTTTGTTTTTTTTTTTTTCCTTCCCTAAGTGCATTTTAATACTCTTCTTCTACATCCTAATTTCTTTGGGGGGAAGGGAAAGAAAAAAAACATCAGTGTCACTAAAAAAACGTCACTCTGTTTTGCAAAATCCAGCAGCTTCCTTGGCAGCAAGAGAGGCTGGCTGGCATTATCCCCTCATTTGACAAAACTACTATTTCTGGGCATGTGCTCAAAAACAGGTAGGAAGCAAATGCTGAGAAATAAGGAAGTAAAAACAGGCAACAGATTTTTCACTACCAAGAACGCCAAGCGTAAACACGATTTATTTAGCTGTGTTTAACGTGTCTGTCCTCCACGCAACTAGGAGCCCACTTGGGTTGAAGGAAGGGTGGGGAGGAGGGGACAGGAAGAGGGAGCAGGGGAACAACGGGGACAGGGAGAAGAAGAAGGCGGCTCTGTACAAGGACTTCCTGAACGGTTGTTTGGTTTTAGGAAAACAAGAATCTTCTGCCCCAAAATACGCGCATGTGTCAAAAGAAGGCAACACTAATCTGCCGGTTAATTAACGAGCCGCCACTAACAAAGATAGAAGACCCAGCTCACGCAAACAGTATTTACATGGGCGTCGCACGATCTCCTTGCCCACTTCCCTTGACTTTTTGCAAGCCCTGCGGCCTGGGGGCTGGGACAGGCACCAAGGCCCCTCAGGTTGGGGGGTTCCGAGCTTCCACGTCCAGACACGGGGGAGAGGGGAAAGCATCAGTGCCCTCCCTGCCCATCCTCACATGGCCACGTGGAACTGACTGAGATCTGTATTCAATTAAGGAGCACCAAACAGCTTTTGGCTCCTTGCCTACACCAACGTAGGCTATGGGGATCTGCTGTGCCCCCCACCCCACCCGGGCTCTAATGCCAGGGAACAAGGGCTCTATCAAGTCCCCCGTGGAGAAGGCAGAGTGCCACACTCCCCCACCCCCAAACTCAAGCCTGAGGTTTTGGCCCTGCCAGGGTGAACCAAACAAATACATAAAGCAAGCATCTGTATTTTCTAACTAGCAAAACTAAATCGGAGGTTTCGGGCCCTGCCAGGGGTTATTCCTTTTAAAAATCTAATTCAGGTTCACTCAGCATTGGCTGGAAAAAAGGAACCAAGCCTCATCAAAAGAAAAACAACACAAAAGTAAGATGGAGTCCCAAAAGGACAGTTGGGGCCTCCCATTTCCCCAGCAAAGGTGCCATTTCGGAGCCACCAGCTGCACACTCTGGGGGCATAAATGCCCATTTTTGTTAGCTTTAAGAGGTGGCGGCCAAAAGAAGGGAGAATTTCCTCACCAGCCTGCACAGAGTTCCTTCCTCATCTGCATCTAACAAGACTGTGCACTTAAAGGCAGCCTGCTGTATGCATTCCTCCACACCCCCCCCAAGCCTACACCTCCTCTGCCCAACTCCTGTCCAGGGGGGCCAGCCACCAAATGTCAGTAAAGATACCTTTTCTGGTATATTCGGGTCAAGAGTAACAGCAAACCCACTCCGTATTAAGATTCTGAATCACGTGACAGTCCCCACACTAACAAAGAGCTAGGGTGGGGTGGAGTGTCAGTCCCCCAAAATGAACGGGAATGGGAGAGATGTATTTCCTACTGGTATTAGGTTACTAGATTGAAAATTCAAGTCCTCCTCCTTGGACCCCCCCCACTAAATCCCCTGATTCTTCCCCCTTGCATTGAAAATGACCTGCTACACAAGTAGTTATTTGATTCCTCTCCCTTTTGCAAATTAGTCACCCTGCCCCCGTAGACTGAACAATAAGAGTCTATGCTTTGATGATGTCTTTGAAATAAGCAATTACTTCACTCCTGCAGAATGGTTTGTTTTCATATTTGGACGGTGGCAGGAGTGTAAACAATTGGATATCCCCATTTTATAGATGAAGAAACTGAGACATGCCCGGGGCTGTTTAGGAACAAACACATCTGAGACCGTGTGAACACCTTGATTGTGGCGCTTCAGCGACGGAGGCGGCCCCAAAGGCTCCAGCGGCAACAAAATATTGATGGGAAGGCTAACCAGGGCTCTCAGGTGCTGGTCTGGGAGGCTAAACTTCTAGAAAAATCCTACAAGGAAATCTAGATTTCTCAAAGTAATAAAACTGAAGGTGTTTAACTGCATCTCCAAAGGAGGCCTCCCCAGGATCCCTCTGGATAACAATTCCATTGGTATTTCAACATGATCCAGCTGACAAAATCCCCCATTCCCAAGCAAATCTCCCACACGTGGCTCCTGAACAAAGCAAGGCAGTCACCTGCACCTTGCAGGAGAGTGGCTCAGAACACCACAACGCACGCACGGCAAAGCAGCCCGCCCTGCCATTAGGACACAAAATGATGTGTGTGTCCTCCCAAGGCACGAGAGCACCCAGGGGGGCCTCCTCTTCGAGGAGGATTCTGGACAAACAACTCTGCCCTAGGCTCTGCCCCAAGCCTTAATAAAACTAGAGGGAGAAATCCCCCATAATTTTTATTACTGTTGAGTCGTCAAAATAAAGAAAGCAGAGGTAAGTTGGCTTCGTCCTTTTCCATGTCATAGACATTAAGTCAGCCAACCACACAGTTACCTGTCTTTTAAGCCAAACATGAACAATTCCCCCCATAAGTACCCTGATTCCAAAAATCCTAAAACTTATGACATCCCTCTTCAGGAACTGCAGAGACCTAGGATGGGGCCCCTCAAACACACACACATAATTAGTGTTTCATCCACCGTTCTTTCTGTAAAGGAATCCGGTAACATAAATATTAATCAAACACGAGAATCTGCCTTTCCAGTCTTGGACCATTATGAGTGCCGGATTGTGATCTTTACCCGTATTTACAGATATTCAAAGGCCGATTCTATCTTGTTAGAACTGTTATAAATGGACGTCTGAGAAATCAACGAGCAAGTTCAGGCAGATATGAAAACCTTCCTGTCCAGGACTGCCAGCAGCTGAGTTCCCAAGTGTTGAATTTGTTCCCTTTTCCATAGGCCTTTCAAAAAAAAATAATAAATTGACAAATGCCTTCAGATTCCTCCAGAAGAAAAGCTAGCTGCTCAAACTTCTGGTTAGCTAAATCTGAGATTTTCTTTAGATCAACTCTTACTCTAAATGCCATGAAGGCATTGTTTACAAAATACTTTAGCGTTTGATAGCACAGAAAGTGCAATACTCTGTTATGATTTGGGTCAACCCAAATCATAAATAAATATGTATATATTTTTTTTAAATTACCTTGACTCTTGTTACAGCAAATATATTCTGTGTGGTTCAGACCTATTTCTGAATAATGGAAAATAGAGACGTGGCTCCAATTCTAGCCTAGAAAAGCTGTCACAGTGAAGGTAAACTTTTAATCTTCTATAGGCAAACAGCATACATTTTTATTTCTGGAGTAACAGCTTTGGGAAAATGTTTGAACATTTTCTTAAGAGCTTTGTGGTAAATACATTGGGCGTCCAGCCACTGCTTTTCTGAGTCTTTAAGGGTCTGCTGGAGTGCTTTAAACAACTGGAGGCCAATTTTTAAGAAGCAAAAATAAAGAGAGACTCCTAGCAAGGTGACCATTTGCATACAAATTCTCTTTGGGGGGGGGGTATTGTAAGAGAAGTCGGGCTGGAAGAAGGACTGACATTAATTCCCTGTAATTCCACGAGGCTTTGTGTCCCACTCTAGTAGAGGTTTCCATTCCCACACAATTGGGAAAACACTTTTGTTCTTGAGTGTTTTAAAATCCCAGCCCCCAGGAATTCCCTCTAGAAAAGCAGGCTCCCTCTCCTCCCCCACCCGCCACCCCGGGAGGAAAAAAAAAAAAAAAAAAACCCTACAAAGAAAACCACTTTGGGACGGGACTGTTTGCCCAGGATGGACACAAAATGCACAAAGAACTCTTTGAGGCTCCCTCCAAACGGGCCTCACCTGGATCCGGGGAACTGCCGGGCTCAGTCGGGCCAAGGTGGGCTGATGCCGGGCTCGGTCCGGCGCGACCCTTTCAGAGCGTTCGCGGCGGGGCGAAGAGGGGATCCCAGGGCGCCCCCAGGACCCAAGACAAACGCCCGGGCAGGAACGCCAACCAGGCGAGGAGCCCCGCCCCTCGCGCGCTGATTTTGAGGATGGGGCCACTGGCAGGAGTTTTCAGGGGTCCTGAAATGCAATTCCCCACGCCCGGGAAGGTCACTCGTGCGGTCGCGCGCCTGGGGGTCGGGGAGGAGAGGGCGGGTGGAGGAGGGGCGGACCTGAGCGCACAAAGGGACCCCAGGCCGGCGGGCTCCCCGCCCTTGACCTTGGGTCTCCGCCTCCATCCATCTCCGCCCGCTGCCAGGGAAGGGGGCTGGCCCGGGGCCAAGGGCGAGCTCGCCGGGCTGCGGTGGGGCTGGGGGCCGACAGGGGGCCGCCGAGGGCGGGGAAAAGGGGCTGGGGGGGGGGGGAAAGATTCGAGGGCTGCAGAATGCTCGGAGGAAACCTGCATTCCAACTCCCCCGGCTCCTTCGGGAGCCGGGTCCCGGGGAGGCTCCGTTTCACTGCACGCTTCCCGCCCTCCAAAGCAAAAGTTGCAGGAATGCACAGAGGAAGCCCCCTCCCCTGGGCTAACCCTACGACTTGCCTGCTCCCCGCCCCCCTCGGACCCGGGCCGAGAGGGGGAGGGGAGCTGTCACGGGAGGAAGAAAGAAGCGCGCCTCTTCCGCGAGGCCAGACGCGGGCAGGGTCAGCTGCGCCTCCGCCCGCCCCTCACCGCCCCGCCCGAGCAGCTGGCCCATTAAGTCCCCGAATTATGCATGGGCCTGGAGCCCCCTCGGCCCTCCCGCCCCAGGAAGACACAATCAACGTGCGCGGCGGGCCTGGGCCGGGAGAGCAGGAGAGACGAGGCGGATGGTCGCCTAGCCGCGCGCCCCGGGGCGCAGGCTGGAGAGGCCGCGGGCGAGTCGGCGAGGCCGGCTGCCTGGAGGGGACCAGGCGCGCCCAAAGGCCGGGGAACAGCGCCTGGGAACCTTCGGCGGGACCGTAGCCGGCGGGGTGGAGGGTGGGCACCGACCGCAGAGGAGGCCCCCGGTGCAATCACGGAGTTGCCTGAGTGTCCACCTGTTTCCGTGCGGGGTCCGGGAGGTGCGAGCCGCCTTGCGCCCCCACCTGAGCTCTGCACCACACGCCCTGGAAAAGGCCACTGTGCGCCTGGGCTTGGTAGTGAGGGGAGACTTATGGACCCCAACCTTGAAGCCCCCGGGGGCGGAGCCTGAAGTCCCCGGCGGGCGTGGCAGGAGGAGTTCTGCCCCTGCCCCCTCCCACGTGGGAGGGGATGATGTGCTGGGGGTGGCACCGTCGCGGGGGAGGGGAGGAGGCCGGGAAGGGGGAGGGTCGCTGGAGATCCCGGAAGGGGGCAAGATGAGTCTTGCAAGTTGCAACCGTCGGGGCACACGGGAAATTGCATTAGTGGTGAGGCAGGTGGCGCCTGGTTTCATGCGAGCGGGAGAAGAAGTACAGTCTCAGAGTTGGGAGGATTTTGATGTCCGTCTCCCCACCCCTCCCCCATAGTCTTAGAATGCGTCTGAGACCCGAGACCCTCGGCGCTTGGCAGGCCCCCGGTCTCGCATCCCCACAAAACGCCATTTTCGGTGTCCGGGATCCTGTGCTCCCGCCGGCAAGGCCCCGACCCCAGAGTGTGGAACTTGTTTGCTGTCTTGGGCCCCGTTTGTTTCTGGAAATGAGTTCTCTCTCTCTTTTCCTTCCCCTCCAAAGCAAAGGCCAGGTCACGAAAATTACATACTACTTTTTCCCAGCGAATAAAGGCGCCTCCTTTGGAGGGAAAGTTTTACAAGCCAATGATGTCAATGATGCAAGGAGAAGACCACACTGTTTAGGTTTCTTAATTGGCTGGCTTTGAACTCTTGGTGGGAGGGGGAAAGAATCCACTCTGGCTCCTTTGGAGAACTTAGTTTTGTGGGGTCTACCAACCTCAAACCTTTTACCAGTTGCTGGGGTGGGAAGGGGTCATCAAAGGTTTGTCCTGTTTCTCCTTAAGGGAAACGAAGAACCCTAGATGGTTGCTAGACACAGAGCCCAAGACAGGCATTCCGTGGCCCCCAGCCTCAAGGGAGGACCCCCAGAACTCAGCTGGGGGACTACACTCCCCAGATGCCATGCTCTGCCCGGAAAAGTCTCTAAAACAAAGTCAGTGCTTTCTCCATTACTTTCAAGGATTCCTTTGGTACCTGAAGTCAGGAAAGCAGAATTGTGCATCCTGGACACTGCCACGTTGGACAGATGTCCTCACTGGAACTTGGTCACAGTGTAGGCACTGGGGCTGTCAGGTGGCAAGGCTCTGTTCGTGGGGATTCACCTTGGGTGGGCGCTGACCCACGCACCTGTGCACCTTTGAGTCTGGATTTATCTGCTTGCATCTAAGGCTGTGTCCACACTTGCAGCCTTAAGGCAAGGGAAGCTGTGCAGGTACTCAGCCCCCTAGAGTCAACAGCCCTGATCAAATATTGCCTTGGCCTGGAGAACTAGCTGGCTGTCCCGGGCTGGGGGGGGAGGGGGGGGGCCACTCTGCCCTTGGCAGTCCATCTGAATACCTAGCTGCCTTCTCCTCTCCACATCAGGAATCGGGGGGGTGGGGGGTGCTGACTTCTTACCTCCAACAAAAGGCCATTTTGTTAATATTCTTCCACCCAAAAGAGCCTGGGGTCCCAGTTTTCACGCTGGTGGTGGCAGTAGGCACCTATCTCTCACCAAGTGATCACACCTCTCCCCGCCAGATCTCCCCCTCACACACTCAGCCCCCCTCCCTCAGCACAGACTCCTCCTTCCTGAGCCACCCCATCCTCCCACCCCCACCTCCAGATCAAAACCAGCAGACCAGCAGGAGGAGGACTCTAAGGAAACCCACTGAAAAACAAAATAAAAATGAAACCTATAGAAGCCTTGCCTTCTAGAAAGACCTCCTGGTCCCTGGGCCCAGCTCGGGGGGGCCTCTAAGTCCTGATCACACCCTGCCATCTGGAGCTCCTCCCTGGACTTAATTTGGGCAAGGCTAACACCCCTACCCCCTTAGGTCACTGGTCACAACCTAGCAGTGCCTGGATCAGAGTGGGTTCCGATTTCATGGGGCCTGAGGTTCATACAATTCGGGAGGTCCTCTTATCAAAAGAATAAATACCAAACCACATCTACAACATGAGGGACAGTGCCTGGAAGAGGCACAGGAGGGGCCCTGAGCCTCAACTCTGCACCATATCCTTCCAGGGGAATGTTCACGGCTTGAAGCAGAAAGAGACCCTGTTTATCCTTTAGTATGATGGTTTTCATTTCAGCCACCAATTTCTTCAAAGAAAATTTATTTCTTAAACCCAAGAAGTAACAAATGAGGGAAGCCGGTTGGGCTGCTGGGTGGGAGGAGGATTTAGGTAGGAAGCTGGAGCTTACCCCCCACCACCCCCCCACCCCCACCCACTCCCCACCCCCACCCCCGCCAGGTTCTTGCAGCTGTTGGAAACCACTGGTAGCTCCTTCTCCTATTTCAGCTCAGGAAGCTCGGGGCCCAAAGTGGGGGAGGGTCTGCTCAAGGTCACACAGACTGTCAGCCACAGGGCCTAGACACCACCCCAGGTCTTTGGCCAGAGTCCACCATGCCTGCCCCTCCCCACCCTGCATTCCGTAGGCCCAGCTGCCCCCACCACCCGACCCAACTGGGTAGGAGTCGGCTCCTAACAAGACAGCTCCGCACAGACAGCAGTCAACACGAAATCCACAGATGTGTGTAGGACAGGTGGAGGCCCACTGTCCTGCTTCCTGCAGCTCACACTAGATCCCAGGTCCCATCCTGGTGCTTCACCCTCAGAGAAGAAATCACTCGTGGCCTGGCCAGGAGCAGAAGGGGCCTGTGCCAGCCGCAGTTAAAGAATCGAATGATCCCCTGGGCCTGGGCGCCCTGTGAAGGTCACGGGCTGGAAATCAGGAGCCTGGTGTCTAGGCACAACTGTGCAGCCAACTCACCGGGTAAGTATGTGAGGCTCTTAACCTCTCTATGACTCGGTTTCCTCATCTATGAAATGAAAGTAATAACTGATTGACCACCTTTCATGGGGTGGAGACAGTGGATGGGAGTGTAGGATGAAATTAGGATGAAATACGACCACGCGCAACACTGCCTCGCCACAGGAAAGAGCATGACTGCCGGAGGTCACAGCCCGGGCCCCTACTCACCAGCTGTGTGACCCTGGGCAAGTGACTTAATGTCTCTGGGCTTCAGTTTCCTCTTTGGTAATGTGGGCTTGATACCAGCACCTACCTCATGGAGGTATTAGGATTAAATCAGTGAATAGTTGCAAAGCCCTTCAAACAGTGACTGGTACAGAGTTAGTCCTAATAAGTATGTGTTCAGTTAAAAACCCAAATATGAAAACTCAATCTTTTTGTTTCTTCAGTGAAAAGATAAACCCAAGGGTGTAGGGGTGACCGGCAGGCTGCCCTATTTATATAGTTTACTAACACAGAGCCCCCTCCTAACAGATTCTAGAGCTACTCGTTATGCATTAGTCAGGCATGAAAATGAACACACACAAAAAAAAGGCAGGCTCAAGTGCCTAATAAAAAATTTAAGCCGACTGCTAACTATTTACTGCCAAACTAAAAACCTAATAATAATGATAACAGAGGCTTGGGGTTGGTTAGGTCCCCCACCTGGGAGCCCCATGCCCTTCCCTCACTCTCTTCCCTAACTTCCCGTCCTCCTTTCTGAATTGCTTCTGGAAGCATGGAACCACCTCTATGAATCACACCTAACGAGGGCCCCAAACCTAAAGGAAACCTAGCAAGGAAAAAAAAAAAATTACCCTGTAGCTGATTAGTATTTTTTGTCTTCTTTTTAATTCAATAAAACTTTCAATTAAAATTTGGTGCTACAGTCGCACTGGGTAGCTGCTCACACTCCGCAACAGTTTGTGCAGTTGACGCCGTACCCCAGTCTCTGCTCTCCCTGGGAGGCCAGCAGGGCAGGGATTGCTCACCCCCGCTTACGGCTCAGGACACTGGGACTCTGCCCGGGAAAACGGATCGCCTCAAGTCACAGAACCAGGCAGCCTGGTGTGGCAAAAGGGGCACCTGACTCAAGATAACTAGGGTCTGGACTCAGCCCTGCCAGTAACCAGTTACATATGCTCAGGTAAGAATGGGAGGAGATCCTTAGCAAGGAGATCCTTCCAGCTTAAGCCCGGAGGCCAGAATCCCCGCATGGATCCCTCCGGTGGTTCTCTGTTATTAATAACAGCTAAAGATCCACAGGGACCTAATACAGGAATGCGCTGCCTAAATCAAACTTTGTAACAAGCCTGAAAGATAAGAAAGATTATCTCCATTCTACAGGAAACGGGGACTTAGAGAGGTAAACAACTGGCTGAAGGTTATACAACAGGTCATTGGCAAACCCAAAATCCCAGCCCAGATCCATCCATCTGAATTCACATCTTAACTGCTTTCTTACCCACCACCCACCTCTCCAAAACCTTCACGAGAAAGCACAGGTAACCACATGAGGAAGGCTACCCGCGGACTATGGGTCAAGGCCTCTGGGGGCCTGAGGGCTCCAGGCTGTATCTGCAGAGTCATACCTAGGAAGGCTTCAAAGATCGCCTTGGACAGGGTCTGGAGGTCGTGCCTGCCCCACTGGCTTGGCCAGCCAGGCAGTTAGACTACCCCTCCCTAAAGGCCTCCATTCCCCGTGCCACCCGAGGAAGCCAGGCAGACCCGAGTCTGACTCCACTTTGCTGTGTGATCTTGGGCAAGTCCCTTAACCTCTCTGAGCCTTAGTTCAAAGTGGGGTTAGAAAATATCTATTTCAAAGTGGGATGAGAAGTATCTGTTTCAAGGCTGGTGTCTATTTCAAGATGAGGTAAACCAAGAAAAGCGCCTAAGCACAAATGTGCATTACCAGGTAGGCCCCCTCTTCCCCACCACCTGCCAGCCCTGCCCCAGCTTTGGGGCCAGCCTTACAACGCCCAGCCCCAGGACCATGTCTCCCAGACAGAACACTCCACTATTCCTTGGTGCAGACAGAACTAATAATTAGCTGTCACGATTTAATAATACAAAAAGATAATCCATGCTACAACACACATGGATTTAACTAACCTTAATTTGGAGGCAAAATAACAACACTAAATATATCAAACACAAGTTTTTAAAGACAACCTGCAAGTGGGGTTTATCTCCAGTTTCCAGCACAAGCAATTTAGTTTCTTCCACTGACCAAGCTAATATTCTCTTTTTCACATTTATTTTATTTATTTTTTAAAGTCTGAAATGCACATTTGCTGAGCAGCATGTAAATCCTCCAGCTGATCAGAAGCCCTTTTCTCCAACACCATTTGCCTAGCAATGGGTCACTGGGACCTCAAACCAAGCCCCCTGTCTGTGCTCTGCCTGCTATGCGAACCCCCCGCCTCCAGGCACACCCCGGACCCTTCCTCGGTTCCAGATGAAGACGTACAGAGTGGGTGGGGCCATCGCAGCAGGGAACTGCCTGCCACTTCCAGCCCAGGGGGATCTGCCACCTCCTGTCACCCGCTGCCTGTCTCCTGCATTTCTCCAGAAATTTGACATTTGGGGCTTGGGGAGGGGAGGACAAAAAGGCAAAAAGGCAAACCTCTGACTGACAGCTGATGGCTCATTCCTCTGGTTATAGCTTCATCTGGTTATGGAAGGGGTGATAACACGCGAAAACGAATTACCTGTGATCAAGAGCCTTCCCTCCAGTGGCTATAAAATGGGGATTCTAAGGAGGAATCAGTAGAAATGCTGAGAGAGATATCCGAGGGAAATTTTCAAGATTCTGATTGAGAAGCCAACACCTCGTGCTGCCAAGCGGGGTCCACACCCTCTTAAAAGCTTTTCAAGAAGCTTCCACTTCTCAATCATCTGGCTGCAGCCGGACCCTGAGCTAGGTGGGTGCTCTCTGGCTCTCATCGCTGTTCATTCTTGCCATAGGACTGACAAGTGGGGACAGACGAGGAAACTGAGGCCCAGAAAAGTGAAGTGGCTGGCCTGGGCGGGCACTGGAATTGCACCCCTCCCCACTGACACCAAAGCCCATGCTCCTTTGATCCCCCAGGCTCCTCCCCAGAGGGACCCACCATCAGAGCGGCCACCAAAGGACAGTAACAACGTGACCAAAGATGGCTGGGGGGAGGGGGACACACGACAGTGGTTCTGACATTGTTTCTGATGGTGGAGTTCCCCGAAGCCAATGGAAGTTTCTCCCTCAGTTCCTGGAAGACCTACACTGGCTACAGTACCAGCAGGAAATGGAGCTGGGGAAACAGCACCAGTAAGGGAAGAAGGCGCTCATCCCTGCAGCAGGCTCCCCATGCGCCAGGCAGGCACGCAGCACTTAAACACCACAGTTACTGTTAGATACGCTCCCCGCTCCCCGTACTTGGCTGCTGCCGCTCAGGAGGTCAGGTCACATGGCCCAAGGCTGGCAGGAGGCAGGGTAGGGCTCAGACCTGCACCGGGTCCCTTCCCACGGGGCAGGACACGGCCTCCCTGGCGCGGGCCTCGAACCCCAAACACCCCCAGCCCCCTTCTCCCCACCCCTCCTAAGACACCCATCCCACATAATGCTCAGAGACTCCTGCTCTTTGCAAACCCTGGAACCCATCTCACCCCAGCTCTGCCAGAAGTGGGGGAAGGCAGTGGGAACGGGGCTTGGGAAAGGTAAAGAACTCCTATATAGGCAGACCTGAGCCCCCACCTCGGCTCAACTCCACCCCTCTGTCCCCAGATGGGCCTCAGACACAGGCTCCATGGCCCTGCTCTGCCCACAGCACACGGCCAAGGCGCAGGGCCCCGGGGCCACAACCGCACACAGCAAGGGCAGGGCAGCTACTGCTCACACTTGGGCCATGCCCCCCAAGGGGGACAGAGCAGCAGCCCAGATGGCCGTCCTCCCACCATGCTCCCCCCACCCTGGGGGGTTCTGTCACCTCACGACCAGGGGGATGCTCAGAGCAGGGGAAGAGCAGTAGGTGCTTGTTTATTAAATGAACAAAAGAATGAATGAACGAATGCCCTCCAAGATACAAAGCTACAGAAAAGTTCCTCCTTCTACTCTCCTACTTCTCTATCATTAAAAAAAATAATAATAATAAAGGAAAGAAAAAAAATGATTAACTACTCCTTTTATGCACATCTCCAGACCCCAGTGTCCCAAGGAAAGGGCCGATCCAGGGTCCAGCCCTGGTCCAATGACTGACAGAATTCCAATTCCGATGTCACCCTGGGGGCGCCCTTGAAGGTGGAAGGACTCCCACCTATTCCACAGGCCAGCCCTGCCCATCCATCTCTGCAGCCCGGCCTCTAGAAGCACTGGGCAGCTAGGAGGGCTGGGACCCGTCTGGACAAGGCTCAGATTGTTGGTTCCCCAAAAGGCATGAGCCACATGGTCACCGCGGGCACCTCCCTTGGAACAGCCAAACCAGAGGCCAAGTCCCAAGAGTTAACAGCCACCTGCTCCCCAGTAACCGGCCCTGGGGACAACAGTGGGGTTCGGACAGGCTGGAGCATCCCTCCCCACCTCGGCTGGGGAGCAGGAACAGGAGAGGCCTGGGCAAGGCCAGCGGTGCCAGGGGCCTGGGCAGCAGCTGTGCGGATTTCCGGAAGCCCGGGCGGAGAAGCGCCTGTGATTCCTGGCCCCCCTCTTAAAATATAAAGACTCAATTATCTTTGAGCAGCTTGCTTTACACATGAATTGACACATTTATTTTACAATAAATAACTGAAAGTTATCTGTGTTTCCTTTACTGTTAATCTACACAGAGAAATAATAAACAGGGCTTGTCTACAAAAATGCAAGTACTGCAGTCCTCAGAATTCAATTAAACTAAAATAATTAATGCTCCCACCATATTAAATTACTTTATACATTTGAGCCACTGAAGTTTTATTCTTTAATCTTTCCTTTTTTATTAAATAAAAAAAAAAAAAAGAAAGCAAGAAAAGTTGGTGCCAAGGCAGGGAGGGGAGAAGCGGAAGGAGGGCCAGCAAGAAGGCACAACGTGCCGCTAGAACAGGATGGTCGTCTTCAGCTGACACAGCATGGAGACTGTTTTGTGCCTTTGATTAAAATAACATTTTAAATGCTTTGAACAAACATATCTCTTTAGACTTCGAAGGGATTATTTTACATATTTCTTCAAGAATGAAGAAATGCATTCGTCCTATTGCTGAACAGAAAAGGCCAAGAATATCTTCTGTCACACATAAAATAAAAATACTGTAGGCTGCTGCAGTATTACAACCCAAGAAAAAGGGGCGCAGGGGGTATGGGGGGGTGAGGACAAAGCCGCCTTGCAGATTAACTTTGCCTTTTATGAAATCACATCTAGTCGCTTTCTTAAACAAACCTACCCACAATGATCGGCAGCCTCTCGCTGGGAAATACCTTCATCGTGAAATGAGGATTCGGATGGTTTTGGGGGAAAGCAGAATGCCTTTCCATGGAAATATAAGTAGGGACCAGTCTCGTGGGCAAGGTCTGTGGTCACTGACGCCGGGTGTTTATTCTACTGGAGGAAAACTGTTCCTCCAGTGTCAAAGAAAAGAAAGGTATGGGGGCCCCAACAACACCAACAAAAGTGACCCGGCACCTTTCTGGGTGGGAGGCTCCAGCCCAAACGAAGGCAGCATCACTCACATCTGCAGGGCACTCTGAGAAGCCGGGGTTTACATGACCATGGCCCTGAACATGCTGGGCATTTTTCTCAAAGCCCTTGGCAACTTGAGAGCAAGAGATGTCTCTAGCTCAGCAGCCAGAGGCAAGGCCCACAGGCCAGTATGATTTGATGGGGTCTCCCCAGCACCTAGCATGTGCCAGCAGGAGTCTGCATCCCACCACAGTCTCTTCCCAAGAGAGAACTCATTAATCCCATTTGACAGACGGGCAAATTGAGGCCCGGAAGTCTCAGAGTTGCCAAGTGGCTTTGCTGCATTACCATGACTGCCTTCTGGATGATGGGGCTCTCTGCTCCATCTTACCCGTGGGAGCAGGTGCCTTGGGCTACACCAGGCTCATCCTCCAAGGAGGAGCACCCAGAGCCTCAGTCCCTCCAGCACCAGCACTAGCTTCCACGCCCAAAACAGAGCCGGCACCTACTTGCACATTGCAGAACCAGAGGGGACCCCTGAGAGGAAATTTCCACTGGCAAAGCACTTACGGAGCCCCTGCTCATTCAATCCTCACACCAGGCCTGCCAGTATTCTCACTCGCTGTTGACACATAAGGAAACTGAGGCCTGGACTCATGAAGCAGCTTGTCCAGAGCCAACCGGCAGGATGTGACCCCTCATCTACACGCACACTGGTGCCATCTTGCTGTAGGACTGGCTGCTGCTTACTGCAGGAACACAGGCCACCACGGCCCTCAATCTTTGCTGGGCCTCCCAGGCTCAGAAGTAGGACCAAAAGCAAACACTGTGGCTTGCACAGAGCTCGGGCTCCCTGGAGGAGGCTCTGGCATTCCGTGACCACGGCCCGGCAGGACATGGTGCCACCCCCTGTGGCCAGAGGACACAACCCAACACCTGTTCTTCAGGTGGTAAAAGTCAGCTGTCCAGGCGGTCAGCTGAAAGGGGCTCAGTGCTCCAGCAAGTTCCCGCAAGCCCTTCGCTAGACCTGCCAGAGGATCAGGCAACATCAGAAGGGGCCTCTGAGATCAGCACGCCTCTTTTTACAGATGGGAAATGGAGGCCAGAGAGAGGAGGAGGAAGAAATGAGTGCTCCCGTTCCTAAGTGCCTACCAGGCCCTGCCCACAGGCCACGTCTCATTAGACCTCACCACAACCCTATGGAAATCGGTCTCATTAGCTCCATTTCACAGATGGAAAAACGGACTTGTCCATGTTGTGAAGAACAGATTCCAACCCAAGACAGTCTGGCTGCACAGCCAGAGACTAAGCCAAGAACACCAGCAAACCGAGGGCCACCCTAGCCTTCCAAATTTCTGTTCTGTACTCCCGGCCACCTATGGATTAGGCCCCACAACAGAGCCTCATTGCCAAAAGCAAAGCAACCATCAGCCAGCTGTGCCTCTCTGAGCCCCAGGCCTGTCTCCTCCTGAGGGTCACCCAGACAGTGGCCCCTCGGAAAGGGCGAGCCCTGGCTGGTGGTCCTATCCCAGTAGCCCCTGGGCCCTCCCAGCACCGACACCCAGCACAAAGAGGGGACAGGCGGGCATGGGACCCAGGAGGTGGCTTCAGTGGCGACCTGGCCAGTGGCAACATTCCATACCTGCAATGTTCTCCTGTTTGGGGCAGATGCCTTTCGTGGGCGAGAGCAGGTGGTCATCTTCATCGGGGGTGACCTGGATCCCGATCTCCACCGGCTCGGACACTTTCCTGAGCTCGGAGCGCGAGGAGGGCGGCGGGCTGCCCTTGTCCAGGCCTTTGTCATAGCAAGCACCCAGGCTGCCGCCACACTGCTTCTTCTTGTGCTCTATAAAAACCAGGATGTCCCCCAGGGGGAAGTTCATCTGACACTGTCCACAGGTGAGCAGGTCAGGGTCGGGGCCACCCACCATCAGCCCCAGGCTGCTGGGCTCCTCTATCTCCAGACCCTCGTCTTCTTCGAGGATGGCGGCCTCCACATGGTCAGCCTCTGCTGGAGAGAGAGAGGAGAAGGGGGCAGAGAAGACAGAGATGGGCTTAGGCAATCACGGGCACCCAGCGGCCATTCCAACCCTTCCCCACCAAGAGGAGGCCCCTCCGCTGCAGGATACTAGAGGTCACCAAGTCCCCGCATGACTCCCGGAGGCCACAGATGGGCAAACTGAGGCTCCGGGAGCAACATCGCAGCCCGTGGAGGTGGTTGCTTAACTGATGCTAAACTTACTGCTTTGTCCTTTATTTGCTGGTGATTCCCACCCCCCAACATAGCATGTAAACACATCCACGTGCACATAACACCCGTCCTGCTTTCACAAGAGGCTCAGTGTCACGGGCCCCCGTACTTCAAGCTCGAGACGTGTCTCTCCCACTTTACATCATCTGAGAACCACCTGGGGAGCCCCGAATCCCCTGTGCCCAGGCGGCACCCCAGACCAATTACAGCGAGATCCAAACCTCAGATTGTCTTTTTATTTTTAAGACTCCCCAGGTGATTCCTGTGGGCAGCCAAGGCTGAGAAGCGTGCGCCAGAGCCAGTTCACCCTGCTTGGGCTCGATCAGCCGCCCCCTCCCTTCCACGGTTCATTCATGTCCTCCCCATTCATGGGAGCTCTGCTTGCATTCCTCTACCTCAGACCTGGCTGCACACCAGACAAGAAAGCAGAGCCCCAAACGGGCGTCAGGCAGCCAGGCCTTAGGAGAGAAAGAAGCCCACATGCTCAGAAAGCAACAAGTGAGTGTCGGTTCAAAAAGAAATACTGAAGAAAAAAATAACCAACAACAACAACAACAATGCAGGGGAAGGGACGCTGTTAGTCTGCTCCCTGAAAGAGGGAGCCACTCTCCTGCCAGACACCCTGCTCCTGGTCAGACCGCCATCACTTTGTAGATTTCCCGGCACTCATCAGCTCCCCACTGTCCTTTCTGTTTTGTTGGTTTTATTTTTCACTCCAGAAAAAGAAAAGAAAAAAAAAAAAAAAACCTCGTCAGACTCCAAAAGCATTTCTTGGCAGACAACAAACCACCACACTTTCAATGGGCTGTACATTTTCATATTTCTTTAGCAGCCAATATACTTCCTTTTTTTTTTATTTTGGAGGGGACAGGGGACCCAAATATTTTGAAGCCAGTAAATGCCTCCAACAGCAGCAACCCCCAGGGGGAGAACGGGAAGACTCGGCCGCCGAAAGTGTCATAAATAAGGGGAGTGGACAATGAGGTTGCACATCCCCTCAGGCTCTGAGCAAACTTGGGTTGGAATTTTTCAAGAGCAAACAATGTGGTCGTAGGGCCGGCACGAGTGTTGGGGTGCTGGGAAAAGCCAAGGGTCTGACAACCGAGGAGGCAGGTAAATTTTAAGTTGTACGGTATTTAGTGAGATATAATGAAAACCAGAGAGGAACGGAGAGAAGGGATGGATGGGAGGGAAAACACATTCCGGGGCAGTGAAGTTACTGACGGGCCAGAGCCAAAGAACAGATAATTTAAGGAAAAAATTCTGTGGCATCTTCTATCTTACATATGAATCCCTGTCCTGTATTTTCCTTTTTTTTTTTTTCTTAAAGATTTTATTTATTTGACAGAGAGATAGAGAGAGAGCACAAGTAGGCAGAGAGGCAGGCAGAGGGAGGGGGAGAAGCAGACTCTCCACTGAGCAGGGCGCCCGACGCGGGGCTCGATCCCAGGACCCTGGGATCATGACCCGAGCCGAAGGCAGCCACTTAACCAACTGAGCCACCCAGGCACCCCCCTGTCCTGTATTTTCTGAACACAGCTTCTTCAGGGCCCGTGGGAATCCACGTGTGATGCTGAATCTAGGATGGACACTGTAGGACAGGTGACACGTATGAGCCGCATGTGAACAGGTCGAGGCATAGGTGTGGCTGGGAAGGAAAGGTAGCATTTGAGATCCTGCCTGTGGTTGGAGACAAGCAGACAGAGTCCTCCATGAATTACACTTGGACATGCATGAGACCCACGTCAGTACAAAAACACCCCGAAGATGAGGAAATCCTAAATCTGTTGTCTCCATGCCTCTAACACACACACACCAAAAAAACCCCAAAAACCTATAAGGTAAGAGAAACGGTTTTCACCAAGCCAGCCCCAGGAACCATTAATTACACTTTAAAAAAGAAATCGGGAGTTTATTTAAAAAGGAGGTGGAACACAATGCTACATAATTAATTTACCAATTTATTTTATGAAAAGATGCTTTGGTATGGTTGAAATGTAATCACAACCCTCATGCCGAACAGTGGTTGTAGGGGGGACCAGATTCCTGTGAACGGTTTGTCAGAATGGAAAAGGTAATTATTCGGTGCTTCTTTTCCCTTTAATGATCTAACATTGAGCAATACTGTTTATATTGAAAAGCTTGCACCTTTAATTACCAATTACATATACATAATTTCAGAGCCAAAGGAGAGGGCTGTGAAAACAGTTCTTCAGAAATATAAGGATGTATTGTGCGCCATTTCTAGAGAGGGAACTCTAATAAATGGGAGGAGGATGTCAAAATATTGTTTTGTTAAAAAAAAAAAAAAAGGAGAGAGGCACAAAGGAAATGAGCTGAAAAGCAAAAAAGGACAAAATGAAACAGAGAATTCAGAAGGAGCAGGGGCAAGCTCGGTGGTGAGAAGGGCGGTGGTACCTGGTCCTGTCTCAACTGCCACTCGCCCACAGGCCGGGCGCTCCACTGTGTCACCAAGACGGCCACACTTCCAAGCGTGACCATCCTTGCTGAAGCACGGGGAGGTGCTTCCTGCTGCTTAATAATTTAATCTTTCTTGTCCTTGTTTTGTTTTGCTTCTCATTAACTTTTTCAGCCCTGCCTGTCCGCTCTCCGGGGAGGAGTTCTAGGAAGCACGCAGACGTCCTCTCTGTTAGGAGGCTGTAAGCTACGTAATTTCAATTCGTCCTTCTCATTCAAGAGAAACACAGACTACTTTAAAAATTAGCAAAGGTCACGGAAGCCTGTTCATAGGCATTCCTGCCGCTCTGCCTTCCATCTTTTGCTGAGGACTTGGTACCAGCACTTTTTTTTTCTTCTCTCCGTTTTTTTTTTTTTTTTTTTTTTTTTTTTTTTTTTTTGGTAACATCTGGTATTCTTTCCTTTATTTGGCTCTCTCTGCCTTTTCACTTTCCTCCTGCAGCAGGCCCTGTGAGCCCCCGTCACTGAGTCCGAAAGTATGCGACACCGTTCGCTGTGCTGCAGTGGTGATTCCTGCCTTGGCCCCCTGGCAGCCAAGCCCCCCTTGGGGGGCCAGGCCCTGCCCCAGGCCCACAGACAGCTCTGAACCCCACCTCCTGGACCCAGGACCCAGCCCGCTGCCTCCAAGTGAGTCCAGGGGCAAAAGAAACAAACAAACAAATCTTCCCTCCCACTGTCAGTGTTGAAAGTAAAACTCAAGATGACAGCGGGTGTTCACCCTACTCCAAGAATGGGGTTTCCTCTCTCCCCTCCCCTGGAAGGGGGGGGCGGCCGTGGGCTCTGGGCTTCATCTACTGAGTGAGATACTTCACTCAAGAAGGTGTGAACGTCACCCCCAAAGTTCAGGCAGCAGAGGCAGCATGAACCCCTCAACTGTCAAGTTTTGGGTCACAGCAAGTGGACCAAGACAGCTTGCTGAGCCTGGAGGCCCGTGCTCACGGCCTTCGGAGACACCCCCAAAGACGGGCTGTGGTTTCATTTCCGCTGGCAGGCGGATACTGAGCTGGGTATGTGGGGTGCGTGTGTGCATGTGTGTGTGTGTGCGCAGCCCTTCTTAGAACTGTATCGATAATGGAAGAAATAAAAGGAGAAAGAGCCACCTGGCCCAGCTCAGAGAAGGGCGAAGTGGGCTGTGTCCGGTCCTCTCAGTACCCTCCTTTCCCTGTCCTATGGGCATCCGGGGCCCCACGGCCCCACATGGCTCGGAGAACCAGGCCTCTGCTGGGAGAACCGGAGCGGCCCAAACTGCCACCCAGACATAAGAAAGCACCAGGAAAGAGAAAAGATACATAACAAAAACAGCTTTTTGAATTCCCAGACCCAACAAACCAGCCCCTCAGGCTGTCTTGTCCGGCAAACTCAAGCCTTAAATAAAGAAGGCAAAGATGAGGTCTTTCCCCTGAGATGATTTCTGCTTTCGTGAAAAGCTCCCCAAGTGTCAGGCGGCCCTGGAAAATATTGCTGCTCTCGCTATTATGAGCCGAATAAAGTACAGGGATTGCTAAAATGTTTGACTCATTAAGAGGAAAAATGAATGGATGCAGCAGGAAACTTGCTCAAATGTACAGTATCACATTGGGGTGGGTTCTGAAATATGAAATCCTAAACCTCATGGACAACTATATATTTTCTCTCTCTCTCTCTCTCTCACACACACACACACATACACACACACACAGTTAATTTTCTTTTACAACAAAACCACATTTTATTTACAAGGCTACGCCTCCTCCCAGCTGATAAACGCATTTAGAAGCAATGAAATCAGGGTTCACAAATAATAATGGATATTTGTTGTTAAGTAGATGGGGAAGCACTTGATCCTAAGACAAACTCCCCCAAGCCTGAGCTCGGCTGGGAAGGAATTTGGGGTAGAAGACAGAAATGGAAAGACATCATTAATACCGACCCAGCCAAGCAGCCAACAGGCCCCCCAGCAGCTGCAAAGGCTTAGCATGGCCTTACCTGGCCAGTGATTTCCCCCACACGCAGGGCTCCAAGGGCCCCACCCGCCCTGGTCCATCTGTAACAACTGGCCCTGCACCTGCCCTTTGGCGAATTCCAGCCAAGGGGCCAACCGTCTCCTGTCCCCACAGCACAGTGCATGTGCATTGCTGCACCCACGGCACACAGGCCCATGTCCGCCTTACCCTGCACTGATTCAAATCCAAATCTCTAATGGCTAAGCCACAGTCCAGGAGAAACATAGGAAGAATTATTGTTTCAGTGCCGGGGGCGTGGGTAGGAGAAGGATGTGGGGGAGGGGTGCCAGGCTCTTAAAATCGTGTGCCACCAACGTCACAGCCGCCATCCTGATGTGTACGCATGTTTACAAGAAATGCTCAGCATCCCTCCGCCAGAGCTCTGCATCCGACTGGAGACTTTACACCTGCTTCCTACGAAGACAGAGCCTTTGCCAGCAAGCCCATGCTCACCAATAATCTGCGAAGGGATCTTTTCACTCTCCTCCCCGCGAACATTCCGGGAGGGGCTGAGACTCCAGGCAACACTGAACCACCACCAACACGCACACTCGACGGAGCACACCACTTTTCTGAGCTGCCATCAATTTTTAATTTATTGGATCCAAGAGAAAATAACAACCATGGGGAGGGGAGGAGGGAAACGGGTGGATGGGAGAGAGAAGGAATCAATTCTTGGTGGAGAAAATAATCTATGACTAGATGACGCTTAAAGGCACGACAAGAGGTTTTATGAAGTTCTCCGAACATTGGGAATAATGAAGTGCCCGGCAGAGGCGGCAGAGATAAGAGCAGCCGGTCAGCCCAGCGAGGCATGCATTAGGAGGAATGTCCTCACAGGGCCAGGAGGGGTTAGAACACATCTGAGGGTGGGAGACACTGTCCGGGCCCCAGCCTCGTTTGGCCACAGAATTCCTGCAGCCAGCAAGGCCTAGGACCGCCACTGGCCCTGGGAGGACACAGCCTGGCGTGTGGAAGTAAGCCATGTCGTACAGATGAACTCCCTCCCCTGACCCACCTGCCCTCTCAGGAGGATGGCGGAGCAGTGCAGCCGGGCCAGGTGTCTCAGAGCTGCTGGCCCAGGCCGCGCACCTCCCTGACACCCTCCAAAGGCCTCCTCCCTACCACCCTCAGAACGGCTGGAAGGAAGGGTGCATGCCAGAACCACCACCCCACGAGGCCCTGTCTGCTCCATGCCAACCACAGCACGAGCCTCAAGTGAAATTGTCGAGATTTCTGGCACCCGGGTGGAAGGCAGGGATAAGACTGTGGGCACACGACCTTGTCAGCAACCAATGGAAATAACCTGGGGTCTGGCTGAGGGGGCCTGCAGGGGGAGGCCTGAGCCTGGCCGGCATTCCAGGAAGGCAGGGATTCCTGAACCCCGGGAGGTGGTGTGGGGTGCAGGAAGAACCTCAGTCACATAGCCCAGTGGCAGACTCTGGAGGGGAAAGTCTGACAGTGGGAGAAAGACCCCCATATATACATGTTGCCCTACACACCCCAGCCTGGTTTCAGGATACTTTGGCATATTAAAAGTAGCTCCTTGAAAAATACTCGAGCGATGGACTGTCCAGCCTTCCCTTCCCCACACTGCATCCACTTCTCTAGAATTCCAAAAACTGAGCTCAGGGGGCCTGTTCTCACCCATTCAAAAGCAGAAAAAAAGGCCAAATGAATAAGGAAAACAGCGTTCAGGTGCATTCACAGATTCTGTCCGTTACTAAGAGGTTACTAATAAAAAGCCAAGTCCACAAAACCAAAGAATAGAGTGACCTATGTTTTGATAAATAAAATAGTTGCTTTAAAAGAAAAAAAAAAAAAAAAGATTTACCACCATAGAAACCCTTCCAAGCACGTTCAGCAGAGTCCACAAAGCTGCAAATGCCTTAAATCTTCAGAGCCACAACAGGGCTCGTAATGATGGGATATAAAAGCACTCTTTGAGGCCAAATGAAGAGATTTGTTTTATTTAATGCTGTGCTTTTTTCAAAGGTGCTAAGCGGAAGAGAAAAAGGATCCTCCATACAGGACACCGGACTGCAAACCTTTCACTGGAGGACATCCTCTGAGGCCGGCAACAAAATAGCAAGGACACAAGCCATTTCAGTATCTCACATCCAAGGTAGAAATTTAAACATGACCTCATTAAAAAAAAAAAAAAATCATCCTAGCAGCACGTCCATTTCTGAAGCACACGTTAATCACAATAACATCGGCATTCAACTTTCTTGAGTCATTTTTGCACGTTGTCTTAGTAGAGAACTCATCAGAACATCCGCAAATGTATTTCTATTTCAGTGGAAGGGGGTCATAAAAAAGTTGTGTACAACAGAGGCTTTTTTTTTTTTTCACTTTGAAGTTACTTAATTTTGTGTGGTCTGGCATTTCATTATAGTTAAAATAGCTCAGGCTGGCTAATTCAACACCCAAGCAGATTATCAGCTCTCTTGGAAATAAAGAATGAATTTCTTGAATTTCAGCAACTGCACAAAAGACTTGCATATGTCAAAATGCCGGACGAAAAGTCCCAGTGAATGTAGCACCATTAATCAAACCTCGATCTGGTGTCACTCTTGCCAGTAAAAAACGATGCTGTTCCTCTCTCCCCGCCTCCGCCCCCCCCCCTCAAACTGGCTCGTGCAGAAGATGCAAGAAGTGTGAAGAAGTGTGTCCCTCCACTTTCGTGGGTCTCCAAATAGCCTGCTATTGGCACTTTGTATACACGCCTTGGGGACACCACTGCTCAAGAGAGGCAGTCAACAAACGGCTTTTCTAGGGGAGGGGTAGAGGAATGGGGACCAGAACGTAAGCAGGTCTCACGGGCATCTGGCTCCCTGGGAAAGAAGAGAGATATATGGGAGTAGGGAGCGGGGTGAGGGTGGAAGGGGCAGAACACCGAGGACCCCAGACCCAGTCGTGGGAGTAAATAAAGAAGTGACAAAGCCATAGTCAGAGCAGCTCTATGACAGACATTCATTCCCGGTTCTCTTCTGTGCCCTCTCCCCGTTAAAAAATCTGTCAGTGTGCCTACAGATAACACCACCTTCAGAGAAGGATGCTCAGGCAGCATCAGTCTCTTGACCGTGTGGTGCTGGGTGCAGTCCCCAGAGAGCATTTATTTCTCCTTGTCCTCCCAGATGTGACCCCCACATCAAACCTGGAGTCCCAAGTCCTTGGCGAGCTTCAGCTAAAGGTAGGCCCTAACCGGACAGCCGGAGGGGTCTCCCTCAAGCCACAGGGGAGGCAGGAGGCAGCCTCCAAAGGTCAAGAACCCCATCTCTACCCTCCCCACATGTACTGTTTTTGTCGAGCATCGTCGTATCCGTGGTCTGTGTTTAGTTACAGCTTATGAGACTCTCCCAAGTTCCAAGGCAAAGGATTGGGGATTTCTAAAGTGAATTTTTTTTAACGGTTTTCTACAGGCCAAAGGCCACTGCCCAGCCCAAGGCTGCGAGGTGACTGTGCCACTTCATCTCTTGAGTTGTCAAATGAGCTCGCTGCCGCGATATGCTTACAACTGGCTCAATTCAAACATTAAATGAAGTAGAGAAATCATCAGATAAATTGCTGGCCCTCTGTACTGGAGAGTGAAGGCTCTTTCTCAGCTGATGACAGCACTAGGCTTTTGTCTGACCTAATTTATTTCTCTTTCAGGTTAGAATAAAGCACTCTTTCCTGTCTCAGGGCAACCTCTTCTGCCCATATATTGAACTCAAGCATAAGACTCGAGGTTAACTGTGCTGTCTGCAGATTTCTTGAACTTGGAGAAGACATTATAGATCCAGAAATCCCGTGATCAAAAGCACACATATTCCCCAGCACTAAATTACACGTTTAGGAGAGAAAGAGTCTCATTAAAAGCCATCCATTAAGGGCACTGTTTGGGGTGAAAGGTATTAGCAATGCTGGGTCTAGCAAGCCTATACTCCTTCCAAACAAAGTTTTACACATTATTTGAGTTGGCATTTGATATCTTTGGGGAATGGTGCTATTTCCCTTAGTACAGTGGGAACATTACCTAATAAATGGAATTGAGAATCCAAGTGTTATAAAACCTGAGCTAAAAGGATTTCCATTCATCAAGCTGTTTTAGGAGCATGACTCCCAAAAGCAGTGATTCTCGACCGTTCCCTGGGTCTGTGACATGCAACACAGAAACGGACAAAATGATGTATGCTCTTCCCAGACCCCCCTCATTCCATCACGAATGCCTTAACAGCCTAATGGAATTTTCAGAAAGTCAAGACCACAGACTCATAGGGGAAAACACACCCATTCAAAACTAACCATTTTAATTGTTTAAAAAGCAGGAAAAGAAGAGAAAAAAAGAAAAATGCCCCCATCTGCCTCGTGACGGCTTGTAAATCAATGCCAATAGCTTGAAAATAGATTTCTCAAACTTATATTCTCATTTTGTCCTGCTCAAATCTCTGCAGGAAAATCAATATTACAACTTCACACTTAAGACATTTTGCAGCAAGGCACACTGCCTCGGCTGCTGATGGAAGCCCGTTCCTGGCCCATTGTAGCGAAGGCGCCAAGCCATGACACGGGCACCGAGCTCCCCCTAGCTGCCAAGTGGCACCAGGCGCGGCTCAGCATTTCAGGCTTGCCATCAACCAAAAGCCAATTCAACTGAAAGTTTATTTTGGAAAGTATTTTATCACAACAAGCAACAGAGAATGCAAAGCGATCAAGAAAGGAGATGAAAAGGAAAAAGGGAAGGCCTGGTGCAAGACGTGTTCTAAGCTAAAAGACAGCGCCAAGAGCTTGAGACTGATAAGGCGCTAGAAACTGGTGCTCTCTACAGTCGGAAGCTGATATCTGTAAATGAACTGTTCAGCATGCTTCCATCTCACCTGAGACATACCGCTAATTACTGTCAGATACACCCAAAGCTGGCCTTTCTCTTCGGTCGGTGAGACCCGTGGAGTCTTGCACCGTGGTCAGCAAAGCGCCACACCCAGCCATCTGACCTCAGCCTCCCTCCATGTTCCTAAGGCCGGCTTCACCAAAGCAACTGCATTCACTCTAGCACTTGAGAAATGACTCGTTTTCTTGCACGAAATATTCTGGAGGCCACACAAAAAATCACCAAGGCCAAGGCATAGGGAGATAGCAAGCTCCCACCCTCAAAGAAAGAAATATGCATATGTACATAATATTCAGGGAGGGAAAGAATACCCTTTAAAAATATTAAGGGTTGTTAAAATACGCTCACGGCTGTTTTCTCTCAGGTGTGAATTACAAATGAATAAAATCAGCCTGGCATAACACCTTTGATGAACACATTTTTATTCTCCCGTGGAATCAGAGCAGCTGACTTATATCACACTTCTAATGATATGGGGTTCCCTTCTGTGCAGAAGGGAGACAAACTTCACTCCCCCCCAAGCTACCCCCCCAAAACAAGAGGGGCCCATGTCTTATGAAATTTATCGGAGGCCCAATCTTGAAAGATTGTGGGCAACTGGAGATACACTATACCCCAGAGAGTTAAGGTCATTGTGAACCCAGCCGCCTCCAAAACACACAGCTATAGCAAAACCCAATTTAAAAGGCAACCGTGAAATTAACACAGTTAGCCTAACTTCCGTGTCAAACCTTGGGTCTCTAGTTGTTTTGCAAAATTGTGAATTCATACACAAAATTACTGATCTTCCAAAGAAACCTGTTGGTAGGTTGTTGAAAAAAATCACCTTTGCTAGGGTTGTATAATTTACTAGGGACATCTTAGTTTCTTCGGAAAGCCTCAGAGCTCCTTCGTGGACGGGACTTCATGCAATTTCCCCTACTCTCCCTGTCTGGCACTGCAGGCTCAGCGCCCTTCCCTCTGCCTGGTCAGCCACTGCCCCTCTTCCTCCCCCCTCACTATTGTCACTGTTGTTTTGTGTTTGTTTTTATTAATAGCTGTGTCTGTCGTCCTCCCATTCTAAAAGCCATATCCATCTGGGTCAAACATTTTGAAACAAACCAGAAGCCCAGGTTTTCATCCCCAGCTGTCTCCCACCCTGTTTTATACTTCTCCTCTCTGGGGCCCTGTCTGTACATTTAACAAGGCTCACTATAGAGCTCTTCTGCAATGCCCCCCACCCCAAGATTGTTTGCTGTTTGTGTGCTCTTCCTGTCTCCCAGACCAGCAGTCATCCTAAGTTACATTGTCTCTAAAGAACCAGGGGCTGCCACCCCACCGAAGCTGCACCACATTTTGAGTAGTTTCTTTCGCATTTAAAATCTAGAATGTGAACCCGGGGTCAGGGCTGTGACAGCACTCGTTTTTGCTGGCCAGGGCTCCAGAGCACCCTAAAGCCATGACTCCTGCATCCCTGTGGAGAGGCACTTCCACAGGCCATGCAACCTCAACTGCATCCAATTCTTGCCATCCCCCTGCCCGCACTCCCACCTCCCGGGTGACACAGGACAAACAGAGAAGCCAGCTGCTTTTTGATAATAAATAGCCTTGTCTGAAAACTGGTTGGACCACTCTCCCTGCTTGACCCCCTGCACATGCCCTGGGCTCCATGTGCCCCTGAAAGGCAGGCGAGATTTCCTCTGCCCCTGCCTCCTCCTCCGCCTCCACCTCCTCACCTCTTCTCCTTTGCCTCTCTCTTCTCCCTCCCTCCCTGCTCCAGGGGCAGCGGCTTTTCCCCAGCACCTTTCCGAGCAAGGCTGAGCGAGAGAGGGGACAAATGAAGGATGGAAGGATGTTGCACCAGGCACGCCTTGTCCCCCACAACCAGCTGCCACCAGTCCTTCTGGCCAGGGCTTTCTCTTGATGTCCCAGGAATGCCAGAGGGGGAGAGAGCAAAAGCAAAGCAAACCTACCTGCTTCTTCCCCCCCTTACACAACTGCAAACACTCCTGGCTCCTCTCACTGCTTCCAGCTTGGCAATGTAGCCCTGACAACTCCCCCTTCCCCAACCCCCCCAACTTCCCCCTCCTCAAAAACAACCCTGGCAATTATATAGAGGCTACAAGAGGGGCAAACTGCCTCCCAGAGAAATTAACCTCTGCAAATATAGACATTGTAACAACGAGTACACCATCTAAAGGGGGTGGGGGTGTGGAGGGCTGAGGGACAGCTTCGGCTTGGTAAAGGATGAAATGTCAACTGGCCAAAAGGACCTTGATCAAACCAGGCTCAAATCTGGTTGTAAAACATTTTGTTTAAAAGGCAACCAGTGAGTCTTCTTTGATGTTACAATGGCAAAAAATAAAAGAGAAGTTCTCTTCCCTCCCTCCAAAAACGCATCCCTCTCCCCAGGCGAACCCCACTTTAAAATCTATTCCCTTCCCCAAAAAACAATAATAAATCCACAAATTCTTACTAATGTATCTGCTGCAACAAAGGAGAGGTGGCAGCGGCAATGCTCCGAGCAGATGGCTCCTATGCTGGGTGTTCAGGGGAGGGGAGAGCCCCTTTATATATTTATTTATTTATTTAAATTTTTTAAAATATAACATAAATATTCGGCTCTCGGCCGCCCCACAGCCAGTCCTCGGCTGCGGCTGGGCGCGCAGCCCTCTCCAGCTCCGCGCGGGCTGCCTGGCCCCAGCCCGACGAGGCGCTTGGAGGATTGCAGGAACACAACCTGCCCACGGTCTCGATGGCACCCAGAGGATGTTTTATTACTATTGCAATTAAAAAAAAAAGGCAACGGCGACCTAGGCACCGCGAGAGAAAGGACCACGGGAGATGTTCGCGCGCCGCGAAGCAGCGGCCCCGCGGGCTGCGCCGGGCAGGGAGCGCTGCGAGCCGACCTTCCCGTGCAACTGTGCGGTTACTCGGGGCGAGCTCCCCTGCAAACACAGTACCTGGCCCGCTCGCGCTCGCTTTTTCCCTTTTCTAAATAAACCCAACTGGGGCGCTGGAAGCTGCTGAGTCTCTGCCCCGCTGCCTGACTTTGCCTGCCCGGCCACTTGCTTGAAATCCACACGATTTCAGCCGGTGGATTTCCACTGCGACCTGCCTTGTTTATTTAGAGAAGGAAGATGAAAGATCCTGAGATAGAAAGATGGGTAAGAGATTGATAGGTCTCTCTTCTTTTTTTTTTTTCTTTCTTCTTTCTTCTTTTTATTTTTTCCCCCTATTTTACAAGCACATCCCTGTCTTCCTAATCCTAGCTGACAATCCTTCTTTTTCCCCGTGGCGGGGCTTTTTCACCAGCCCCCAACCCCCCACCTTTTTTTTTTTTTTTTTTTTGGAGTGGGGGATAGAAGACAAGATCATCCCAGGAGACAGACGGAGGTGGGGAAATGAGGGGGGGGGGCATGAGCCCAGCAAACAGCCGCGCAGCTGGATTCTTTTGCAAATAGCAGGAGGAGAGGAGAGAAAGGCGGCGGCGGAATCCTAGGACCGGCGTGGTCGGCGCCCTGACCGGGCGGGTGCAGCGACCGGGGACCCGGAGCCGGCGGCCGTCCCTCGCCCCACGTCTCTCCTAGGCCGAAGCGCACCCCGCTCTCCTCCGCCCGCGCCGTCAGCGCGGACCCACGCGCTCGCCAACTTTTCCCCACTTCCCGGCTCCCCCCTCCCCCTCCGCTCCCCCAGCCCCCTCCCCCTCCTCTCCAAACCCCGCCACCAGCGCCGCCGCCGCCACACACGCCGCTCGGAGGGGCGAGAGTCCAGCCGGGCTCCGCGTGCACACACACCTCCTCCAGCCTGCGCGCCCCCTCCCCGGCCCGGAGCCCGCTCCGCAGGCCCTCGAACCCGAAGCGCGTCTGACTGCGCAGCGCTCCGACTCCCAGGGCTGCAAAGAAACTTTCCTATGCCCCCCCAGTCCCTCCCCCCCGCCCCATACTCTGGGCCGCCGCCGCTGCCTCTGCGAGTCCGCGGGCGGCCCCGGCGCTCGGCCCGGCTCTGTGTACCCAGCCCCGGGCACCCGGAGCCCCATCCTCCGGCCCCTGGCGCGCACGCCGCAGACACTTACGGGTGATGAGCTCCCTCTGGGACAAGTGCTGCGGGTTGCCCTGTTTGCGGCGGGACATTGCCCCGGCATCTATTCTGGCATCGCCCGGAGAGCTGCACTGATGGGGGGAGCCGGGGGAGGGGGTCCGAGCCGCCGCCGCTGCCGCTGCCGCTGCCTTCGCCGCCGCGCCTCCTCGCCTCCTCTTCTGCCTGGGTTGGTGTTTTGTTTTTTTTTTCCCCCCTTGCTCTCTTGCCCTCTCTTCCTCCTCTTCTTCTTCTGTATTTTGCTCTTTCTTCTATGCTGTTTTTTGCTTTGTTTGCAAAAAGAAAAAGAGAAGGAAAAAAAGGAAAGAAAAATCTCTCGATCCAAAATAGGAGA
>NC_058411.1:5471238-5501238 GCF_002201575.2 Neomonachus schauinslandi | reverse complement strand
CCATCTAGCCCCACCGTGAAAATCTTTCCAGGAAAGTGGCCTAAGTAAGAAAAAATGCTCACGCGCACCTTTAATAAACTTCTTAAGAAAACCACAAACTGGTCATCCCAACCCGCCCACTCCTGAATTTGGGAGGGCTGTCAGCTCTCCGCCCGAGAACTGGCGCTGTGAAGTCCAGAAAGGGTCAGCGTTTTGCCCAAGGTCACACAGCGCCGGGGGCAGGTCTGACTCAAATCGCCGCGGCATGCCTGTTGCCCGGCTCCGCCGGCAGTCCGGCGCCCAAAATCCCAACCTGCGACCCCGGCCCTTGGACGTTGATTACAAGGACTGGGGACCCGGTCTGTGGCCTGGGGGAACGCGACAGCCTCCTTCAAGAAAGGGGGACCCTCCGCGTACTGCGCAGGACGCTCAGGAACTCCGGCTGTAGCTCGGCCGGCGGGGTCTGCGGAGGGGGCACCCCTGCCCCACCCCTGGCAGGAAGTAGCGGGCAGGGGGCGGCGCGGGCCGCGACGGACCCGGGGAGCACTTCCTCATTGGCCCCGCGCTGCCCCGACGGCGGGAAGAGGGACGCGCGGGCGGGCCGGCGCAGGGCCGGACACGCCGCCACCCGCCGGCGCGCTCCACCTCGCGGCGGCCGGGGAGAGACCGCCCTGCCCCTGCCCAGCCCTGCGCTGGCCCCCTCGCCCTCTCCTCCCCCTCCTCCTCCCCCCTCTCCCCTTCCTCCCCTTCCTCCCTTTCCTCCTTCGCCTCCGCCGCCGCCGCCGCCGCCGCCGCCGCCTCCTCCTCCTCCTCCTCCTCCTCTTCCTCCTCCTCCTCGCCCGAGAGGCTGCCGGGTGCAGGCAGCGAGCAATCCCAGCTGACGCTCCAGTCTCCTTTTTTTCCCTTTGCCCGTCTGGCACGGGCATCATTAGCGCTGAAAGCTGTTAATGTCTGGTCTCACAGCTCCCCCTTTAGTCTTGCTGCGCTCTCTGTCTCGCATTCCACGCCGGATCAATAGCCGCCTCTCCCCGACCTTAACCTCTCTCTCGACCCCGCCTGGCTTTGGCAGCTGGCCCCCAGTAATATGTCCCCTCTCTTGATGCCCAGACAACAGACAGGCGGTGCGGGAACGGGTGGCGGAGGTTGGGCCTTACTCTTTACTCAGGACCCTAGACTGCCAGGGTGTCCAGTACCCTTCTGAGAAGGTCACTGCACACACACACGCTCCCACTCCACCCCTTGATCTACCAAACCTTTGTATAGAATAAAAGTCACTCCCAACCCCAAAAACAGGGGAGGTGCGTGTGTGTGTGTGTGTGTGTGTGCAGGTGCTTAACATAGGAAAATATAAAAGTACAGTACAAATGTGCTCCTGAAGTAATATGACAATACCTCAGACTCATTTCTCCACCACCTGCTGTAGGCCTACTATGTGCCTGGCTCAGGACTGGGGTTTTGTGCAGACTGGAATCAGAAGGAAAGAAATGCCACATTTTCTGCACTATCTGAAAGAAAAGAAAAAAAGAAACAGCAGATGTCAAAAAGCTTTTTGAACTCACAAATATTTCCCTGCTCTTCTTTTTCTAGCTTCACAGTGCATTCCAGCAGATAATCCCTCATATTCTCAGTCACTTTAAATTTCTTTATAGAGGAGTAGCTCAGAAATCATAAATCATTTCATCAAATCAGAGTACATTTTTATTAACCTCGTGTGGGGTTCTGATTCCCTGCGTGTGCTGCGTGTCACACTCCATGCAGTGGGGACAGATTAAACAGACACGTGACCCCCTAAGCCAGGCTTCTTGTTTGAAATTCTTTGAATGATTCTCAATATTTAGCTCTTAGCTGAGGTGGGGCTCTATTCGAGATCCTACAATGTTATCTTTGCCTTCTGAACGGTTATATTTTATATTATGTCTTTGCAAAAATCTGGAAAGAACCAAGATAAGTAGTGTCAATAGAAATGGGAACTCCCAATGTTTCTGCAGAAAGAAAATCCACATTTCATTTGTTGTTGTTTTTTTTAAACAGGGATCCACCCCTCTAAAATGTAGTCAGATAACTTTGTAGCAATATAAAAACTGAGCAACACATCTTACCAAATTACTTTGGGCTTCATTTCTGGTGCTTAAAAAGAAAAAAAAATTCTGCAAAGGCAAATCTTTTTTTTTTTTTTAAAGATTTTTTATTTATTTATCTGAGAGAGAATGAGAGACAGAGAGCATGAGAGGGAGGAGGGTCAGAGGGAGAAGCAGACTCCCCGCCGAGCAGGGAGCCCGATGCGGGACTCGATCCCAGGACCCCAGGATCATGACCTGAGCCGAAGGCAGCTGCCCAACCAACTGAGCCACCCAGGTGCCCCAAGGCAAATCTTTTTATACTCATAGGTGTAGGGCGAACTCAGAAGCAAACTGCCTGTTAATTTCTATACCTCAGAATCTATAAACACTATTGACTGTGAGGATGAGGATAAATAAAATGCACCAATCTGATCAGTGGACTGACTTGTTTTAACTTTTGAGGAAACTGTAATGGAGGTACTAAGCAAATCATGTTAATATGCATATTAATAAGGCTCTCAAGATGGCCCTTTATCTTCTTCCTTACACTTCCAGAATCTCTAGGAGCTCTCCAATCCAGAAGCATAAAAAGACGGAAAGAGGCCTTTTGCGCTTCCTGGCATATCTTCTACAATTATTTTAAGCCATTTCTGAAAATTACGGCAAATTTCTAAATGCCATAAGGACTCAATTAAGGCTGTGCTGGATTTGGAGGGGTTTTTTGCATTGTCACTTTATAGCAGAGTCAGGACCACAAAACTTGCCTTCTAGCAATTGTTTGGTTGATTCTCTCCATGTAATGACTTTAGCAACACTGCTTTTGTTAAAACATGATTATCATTGCACCTTATTTGTTTCTGCAAGTAACACTTGGGCTTGATACCATGGTAGATTTCTGACTATTGCTTTAAGGACATGAAGCATAGGTAAGCTCTAGGAAAACTAAGAGGCATCATTGCCTGCTGTCATAGCTGCAGCCTGCAGGGGGTTAAACCAAAGTCACTGTTCCTGATTCATGTATTATTTTCCTTAAAAATACTTACCCAACTCTCCGTATATGAAAAAGACTCACACCCACATTGAATGTTCCTAGCTCTGTCCCTGTCATCAGAAATGATATTGAATGGCTCAGTACTAGGGGATCTGGAACTATTTCTACTGCTTTCTCACCTCATTTGGAATTTTCTTGCCTTGCTAATTTTAATTCTGAGTCATCAATTCAAATTTGGTAGGGACTGGCATCACCCAGTTGGTCGACTTGGGAAAAAATATTGTTCACAAAGATGATCAAACTCCACCAAATCCCACCCCCTACCCCCACGTACACAGAGATAAGAGTGGCTAAGGAGACTGTGTGTGTGTGTGTGTGTGTGTGTTGCACAGAAAGGGTCTCTCTGCTGCTTTTCCTCTAGTCACTGAGTCTACAAATTGTGTAACTGAAAATGCAAAACATGCATGTGTGTGCACACACACGTATGCTAGTTTGAATCCAGCGGTCTAGTTACCGTCCATCTACCCTATTTGGGGCATAGACAGGGAGGAGAGAGTTGAAATGGTTCATTTGGGGAAAGAACCGGGATCCGCAAGGGAATTTTCAGTTCTGAGTCTGGCTGTCAGCCACTGCCATCAGGACTGGCACTACAATGAGGTGTCTGGTGATAGGAAATGGGGAGGGGCTGGGGATGGAGGCAGCAATGATCGCCTTCCTAACAAGGGTTTTATGAGGCTGTGAGGATTAATTAGTTTGTATCCTTAAGCAGTTTGAGAAAGAGGAAGTTTCAGTGAACGCTAAACTGGAGTTGTAGGTGAGTGTGACTCAGTTGCAAGCTCTGCCCCCACCCCAATCCCAGGTTCTGAAAACTCCTGTCTGAGCTGTGATGCTCTCTACAAAGGAAGTGGTGGAAAGGGAAGTGAGGGGGAAGTCCTCGCTTAGGGAAAAACAGAGAAGGGGAGAGAGGCATGAGTCAGGCTAGCATCCCTCTGAAGGCACAGCTAATGAAAATGCTGCAAGGGGGCGCTTACCAAAAAATAAAAATAAGAACCAGCCAGCAACCTGCTTCAGATACGCCTTCCAGAGCTGGAAAAGAAAAGGGGATCTGGGAGGTCTCGTCTGTTGTTTTGTAGTTTCAGAAACAGCCAGGAATGCTTTCCAGTGAATTCAACAAAGGTACTTTGTATCCTAGAAAACACTTAAGTGGCTTCCCCTCTGTTTAACAGAGAAGGGTTCAGGGTGCAAGATGACAAACAAGCCTCTACAACACAAAGTTTGAACTGCAGGCACATAATTGGGGATGGAATAATATATCCAGCATACGTGGAAGTTATAAAAGTTGCTTCATTGTGGGCATATTAAAACATTGCATCTGCTTGAAGACACACTTTCGGCTCAATTTACAAGGCAGACAATTTGCTACAACAAAAGATAATTAATGCCACCCAGGGAAAACCGAGATGCTGGGTTGCTGTGCATTCTGGTATTAGTTTAATCTGGGTCCTTTAAAAAAGATGATTTCACTGTGATTTTAAGCCGCTGGGATCACTGAAACAACAATGGCTTCTAAAATACAGCTGTGACAGTACCATTTCCCATTTGAACTTGAGACAAAGCTCCTCCTCCCCTCCCACATGTGTCCTGAAGTGGGACTTGAGACAGAGGCACAGACACCTATCTCTTACCTGTCTCCACTGGGCTGCCATATAAGGAGGGCAGATTTACCATCCCTGGTTTTTTGGGGTTTTTTTTTTATCTGAATTTGGACCTCCATATTCATACGGGTAGACTCCTCGGCTGTTGGGATTCAGCACAGGCATCTGCAGTTTCATTATTTGTATCTGCTTAACAGGAACAATTAGAGAACTGAAGAGTGAGGACGCCTGCTTGGGGACCATTTCGGTATTGTACCCAGACCACACATTCCGGCTGGGAAGGAACACAGTAATGCAGAAAGCATTAGTGGATTTAACACTCTGTCTTGTGTTTGGGGAATCGAATTGTCGATGTTTCTGGCAAGAACTCACACTCCAACTGAAATCTATCAAACACCTTAATTAGCTGCGGGTACCTACAAGCGCCCAACCAGAGGCAAGTTGGAAAGCAGGAGGAGAGGACAGAAGCTGCCTGGAGGAGGCAGCACAGGGCCCCTCCCTCCATCCCTCCATCCCCCACCCCACCCCCACCCCGGTCCCACCAGCCTCGGTTTGCAGAACAGGGTGCACGGGCTGGTCTGACTTGGGACAAGCCCAGGCTCTCACCGAGGCATCCCCAGGGGACCCGGCAGAGGTGGCCTGGACCGTGTGCGGGGTGTTGACAAACGGGACGGGAAGAGGCCACAGTGACATAGAGCTGTTGCCCACGGTAACTGGAGTCTTTTCCTCAGCCAACCGTTCCACCTGGACCTCAGCACAAATTATTGTTTTCAATTACCACCTGTGTATTCCTTCCCATTCAACTTATTGATGTAAAATTACAGCTACACCGGTATAAATAAGTTATGCTGCAGTTGTAAAATGGAAGAAATTCTGTTGTAGCAATTATGTTCAGCAAGATGACAAAATAAATTTCCAGAGCGGTGCCTGCAGTAACCTGGGGAATTTAAACCTCATAATTTCCATTCATTTCAGATAATTTGGAGTAATTTCTATATGTAATAACTTTGTAATGAAAAACACAGTGGTGCTGAAGTGATTTCGCTCTACTTTTTTCTCTGATGGTATACATGGCACAAAATAAATGATAAAAATAATATTTCCTTTTTATATGTGTGTGTGTTGAGTAATTCCTTCAGCAAAAAAATCATAAACTAATACCCAGACTAAATCTCTGTCCACAAAATGAAAAATAAATTGAGTTAAAGAAAGTGAAAAAGTATGAAAGGCTTTGGATGTTTTATTGTGAGTTTATTGAATTGTCTTATCCCCATGCTCCTTCTGATCTCTAAGGGTTACAGTTCCCAAGTAAGGGGCAGAGGCACGTGGGGCCCCCAGACTCCCAGGCAGAGGCCGCGGGAGACCCCCACAGCTAGGATGGCCGTGCCAGTCGGAGGCCATCTCTCCCCCAGAAGTGCTAAGAGACACAGTCCCCTCCTGAGATGAGCCAGGCTGTGCCTGGCTGCTGCTCCCCACCAAGCTCTTTGACTGCAACTTTCCTGGTAACGAGAAAAGACCTGCTAGGCTGAACAGTGGTCACATAGATCCTCCTTTAGTGAAAGACATGGCACGGGTTCCCTAGCTGCATCGGTGCCCTGCCCAGCCTTTGGTGGTGACATCCACCATGGATGTACATGGCCCTGGAACAGCCACATAATCCAGCGGGAGCTCCCGCCGAGTTGTTAGGAGGTGACGAGGCTCACGGTGGCTGCATTAGCCCCAGCACCAAGCCAGCCGCAGCCAGCCCCACAGCGCCCATCAAGGGTTTCCTCTGAGTGAAAGATGGACACTGGGGCTGGATGAGGCGTCCACCCTCTAAACCCTGCCTGCCAGGAGTGGCAGCCAGGCCAGTCGCAGGCCCCTCCCCACCAGCCAAGAGGGCTGCCTGCTGCGTCGGGTTCCCTCTCCCGCCCCTGCCCTGCATGCAGCCAGGGGCTCAGACCTGGTATCTCAGGCCGTGTAAAAGGCGCCCAGTGGCTGCATGGTCTGGGGAGAGAGGAGAGGGTGTTCACTTCCCCACAAGGTGATCTCCCTTGTCAGGCGGGGCTTCGGAACACCTGTGGGCTGGCTGTCTAAGCGGCGGTACGCGGGCCTGGCCCAGGCTGTGATTTCATCCTTTCAACAGCACACACAGACAGGGCACCTGCTCTGTGCCAGGCACACTGTGGAATACTGGGCCCCAAAGAGGGCAGCACTGTATGATGGTTAGTACCCAGGTTCCTCATTCAGACAAACCTGAATTTGTCAGGTTTGTCACCGCTCCTGCTCTGAGAAATATACAAGGTAAAGCAAAAGGCAATGACATGGTGATAAGACTATTCTAGATCTAATACAGCCCACCAAAAGTACTCCAGCCTGCGTGTCCCAAGTGACATGGGAGCAAAGGAATAAGGGGCAAGGGTCCTGGTCACAGATGACAGGATTCTCCAACCCTCAAGGCCTACTAGGTCAAAGAGAGATGGTCTAATGACACCGTTGGGTGGCTCATCTTATCCTGGGAAGACAAGGACCTCCATCCCCAGGAAACCCAGGGCCAGCTGCCAAGAGGCAGGGCCAGAATGAACCCCAGGCTGTCTCTATGTACAACCACACCAGTCTCCACCCAGACTCAGTTTCCAGCCCTCCTGCAGCGGGCAGCCAGAGACACCACCAGATGTGGAACTAGAACAGCAAAGGCCAAGTCAATGCAGGATGAGGACACAGAGGAAGAAAGATAAAATTAAAAGAGAAACAAGGTCTACAACGGGGTCTGTAGGAGAAGCGTTTGTTCTTTTCATTCCGGAAGGCAAAATCCAGAAAAACATGACCACGGCTCTGAAACCAAATAACGGAGGCGGAGAAAAATGGGAGGAAGGACAGATAAAGAAGATCTGGAGATGTTGAGTCCCAAAGAGAACTGACCAGAAGAAAGGGGCCGGTGCAGTGAGAGGGGGTGGAGTAGACAGATCTCTGGCGAGATTCTGGAACAGACAAGTAACTCACAGAGGTGCAGAGTGTCACAGGGGATAAAGGCCTTCCCTGTCCCTGCTTGCGTCTGCCCTTCCAGCAACCTTGTGAGCCATGCAAGACAGGGCACAAGGAACTCGATGCACACCTCCACTGAGATGCAGGTTTGGGTCCCCACAGGGCCCACTGGGAGCTGGAAGACCTCATACAAGCAGCCTCTCTTCTTGGCATCCCAGGTCCTCCTGTACCACATCCAAGACTGTCATGAAGAGTGCATCAGATCATCCGTCCACAGGGCCGGGCATGTAGTAGGCATTTAATAAATAATATATACTATTAATCTGGAGGCCTTGTACTGGGCTCTGGAGGAGAACCACATCCATCCGAAGTATGGCACACACCTCAGCACTTTATCTCAGGCATGAAAAGAGTAATTTGCCCCAGGTTTCACTCATCAACAGATTCAACGAATACTGGTAAAGCTCCCACTATGTGCCAGAGACCCAGCTACCCTCTGGAAATGCCCAGAGGAAAACATGACACTCTTTATCGGCCAGTGGGTTGCCACACATCAACTGGGCCTTGATATCCACACAGACAGCCAGGGTGTGCCTCTTCTCCCTTGCTTGTGGCGAGCACATAGTAGGTCATCAATGGGTGAGCCAGCTAGACCTCACGACAAGACTAATACCTCTGCAAATTGGCATGGGGGCTGAAAAAGCCGAGCCCACAGAACAAAGGCTGGGAGGAAGCCTCTCAGTATGTTAGTGGGTGTCACTTGAGAAATGGGGATCACAGAGCCACTGGTCATTCCCTCCTCGTAGCCTCGAAATTCCCCAGAATCAGCACTTGTGCCTTTTATGGTCAGCCCCCCAAAATTAAAAAAAAAAGTTGCAGCAGCAGTGCTTTGGGGGTGGGAAACCTCCTATGGAAAAAAAAGATTGGAAGGAGATACAGGAATGGCAGCACTACTGTGTTAGGATTATGGGATTAGAAGGGCTTTTAGAAGAACTTCACTTCCTAAACCTTCTAAAATGTCATTAAAGACTCGCCATATGTTTTTTTTATAAAGGTTTGTGAAAGAATCAAAGAAGGTGGCACTGGGCTGTGAAGAGCTCCATCGGGGCATCCGAGATGCATGCGATCACAGCAGGACCCTGTGCTCGAATGGAGTCGTCCTGGGTGCAGGGAGACTGTCTGACAAGGCTGGATGAGAACCTTTACAAGAAGCTGCTTTGTTTTTCCCTCATTTCCAGCATCTGAAACTGCTCTTTGAGCTAAGATTTTCTAATGTCCACAGGGGCTGACTTTAAATGTCACCCCCCACCTCACCCACCAGGGATGCGGAGCTCATGTTCCTGGTCCAGGTGGAGCTCAGGCTTCCGCCCCGCAGCATCGGCCCCGGACTCGGAAAACAGCCTGGCTGGGCTCTGTGCTGGGTGCACGCTAAGTGTGGGGTACTTTTAGACACTCACAATGAAGAATGTCCTCTTGAAGCTTCCCCCTCCTTCCCACCTTCTGTCATCCGGGGAGATAATTCATTTATGCAGCTTTCACAGAAGACTGACATTTTTTACTTTTTTAGCAGAATAAATTTATAAGGTAAATTAGGGGGTGGGAGCCCTAGTGTCCTAGGCAGATTCAAACTGGTAATTACAGAGGGCCTAATTATGTATTCACCACAGAGCCTTCTGGAACAGGGAAGTCTATAGGATGGCTCTTATTCTTCCTGCAGAGGACATTAGCCCCTGGAATTTTCACAACTGATGTTTGAGATGCTTTTGCTTCCAGCCCTGAGCCGTTGTGGGGAAGTACGCTTGTCATCAGCACTGCTGCCCTGATATTTGTAGAGAATATCCTAACCCTAGTCAGGGCACCCAGATTTTCCCCAACAATCATGGGGTCAAATAATAGTTTTCAGAGCAGAGGTCCTGATTTGGATAAAATAAAACTCAAAAAGGGGGCAGGTTTAAAAAAAAATTCTTGCTCTGCCACATCTTCCCCAAATTCCTTATAGGGTTCTGTATCTACATCTACCAGCCTAAGGTATCCAAATCCCTGTTGTCACAGCCACCTCCCCTCCTTGGGTGGGAGCTCCTGCAGGGAGGGAAGTGTGTCTCATACTTCTCAGCCTGGGGTCTGGCCTCCATATAGACACTGAATGAATGAATGGCCTGCAAAAGTGCACAATGGCCCTTAGAAGAGAAAGACTCTGGGCCTCAGCAAAGTGGTGAACTGGGTAAAAAGCGTTTCTTTCTCATGTATCACAGTGTACCATGATGTGCAAATGGATATAGAAGCACATTTGACATGCAAAGCCTCCTCTCTGTGCCCCGTTCTGCTTCATTTTCCCATTACCTCTCTGCTCTCAAGCATCTGATTTTCCACTTGGTGAATATGGATTGTGCTCTGTTTTGGGTTGAATTGTGTCCCCCCAAAAATATGTTGAGTCCTAACCCCTGTACCAGTGAATATGACCTTATTTGGAAATAGGGCTTTTCCAGATGTAATTAATTAAGGTGACATTATACTGGATCAGGGTGAACTTAATCCAATGACTGCTATCCTTGTAAAAAAAAAAAAAAAGGGGGGGGGGCGCCTGGGTGGCTCAGCTGGTTGAGCGACTGCCTTCGGCTCAGGTCATGATCCTGGAGTCCCAGGATCGAGCCCCGCATCGGGCTCCCTGCTCAGCAGGGAGGCTGCTTCTCCTTCTGACCCTCCCCCCTCTCATGCTCTATCTCATTCTCTCTCTCAAATAAATAAATAAATAAAATCTTTAAAAAAAAAAAAAAAAGAGTGGATGCACAGACAGACACACACGGGGGAAGGGTCATATATCCACAGAGACAAGGAATGCCAAAGATGCCCAGTAGCCACCAGAAGCTGGAAGAGGCAAGGAAGCATACTCCCCTAGAGTCTTCAGAGGGAGCACAGCACTGTCAACACCCCGATATCAGACTTCTGGCCTCCAGGACTGGGATACAGTAAATGTCTGTTGTTTTAAGTGCCCCAGTTTGTGATACCTTGGTCACGGCAGCCACAGGAAACTAATAACTCCTCTATGAGCGAGGCACAAGGGAGCAGAGCTGAAGAGGACCCTACCCTCAGGGGATCAGAGGCCACAGGCCTTCCCTACAACTCATGAATGTTGTATTTGCAAAGAACGTTAGTGAGAATTGTTGACCCTCCTTGTCACCCTCAAAAAAGAGTAGTAATAACTGGACTATAAATATCTTGAGGCCAAATGAAGGCAGACTCATCCTTCCATCCTGAAACCTACTGGTACATCCCAGGCCAACCTCTCGTCCCAACTCCATGCTTGGTGCATACTTCAAACTCCAATTATAATGGCCGAAGCTGGGGGAGAGCCACACTTCAGTGGAGGGAATATCCAGGAGCTCAAGTGTCCTTCCAGCAGCCTCAGATCACAGCCCCCAACGAAGCACACTCAAAACAGGCCAGCACCCCTCCGAAACTTTTCTGCCCCTGGAGGTGTTAGCTTGGTGGGTGCTTGGGTTTCATTTTCACTTTGAGGTTTAACAAGCAAAGAATAAAAAACAAGAGATGACAGGAACCAACTATTTAGTGGTAGCAACTCATATAACAGTGCTAAGGAAAATGGAATTGGATAAAAGACCCGTCTCGGCTTTTTACTGAAACCATTCTGGATGTAATGAAGGGAGGAACCATGCTCTCCCCGACCCCCACCACACATCCCTGAAATTATTCAGGCAAATAAAACCAGCCTTGCTCTGGCGTGTGGAAGATCAGAAAGAAGCCTCTTTACCTTTCTCATCCACCTACCCGCTTAAGAAAGCTCAGGCCTGCGGCAGGACTGACTCCGGATGGCTCCGCCGCTTTTGGTCCCGGGTGTGCAGCCATAGGAGAGGCGGGCGCAGGATTCACACTTCTGAGAAGTGCTGGGTTCACGCCCAGACACAGGCATCTGCACCTGTGACCAAATGCACCCGCGGATGGCAAGGTGATGTCACTTAGCCCATGGAGGGGACTGTCTCCCCGTGAGACCGCGAAGCTCCAGAGGGAGCGGAGTCATGGCTCTGGGGTTCCGGACGAGAACTGACATCGCCCGTGCCCCTCCTGGGTGCCAGGCACTGGCTGGACCTTTAAATGCACTCCTCCAGCACGCCCACCCCGCCGGTTAGATTCTGCATCCCAGTTTACTACGGAGGGGCCACGGAGTTTCGGCGCGGGGCCAGCGGGGCACAGCCCGCCGCAGTAGAGGCACGACCCCACGGCAGCTTTTCCAGGGGCGTGGCTGACCCCTTTCCACGTCCTCACGTAGGCAGGAGAAGCCAGGCTGCGCTACAAACGAACCTCTAGCTGTAAGAGACCCACAAGTCTTCCCCCCGACGGCCGAGGCTTCCACGCAGCCCTCGGGCCGCTCCAGTCACACCTCGGGGCCCCCGTGGCCACAGCGAAGGAAGGGGGACCTCGCAGCGTGTCACCGGCTGTTCGCGGCCCCCGCCCACTTCCACTCACAGCCCATTGGCACAGTCAGTCACGTGACCCCCGCCTAGCCGCAAGGGAGTCTGGGAGATGTGGATGGGCATCTGGGATACCGGCGGGCTGTCCCTCTCTCGGCCACCGTACCCAGGAACCGCGCGCACTTACGTGGCGTGTCCTGACTGAGGGTGAAAGGAGTTGAACTAGGAATTTATTCACCAGTTTTCGGGGCAGGAGTATGGCCCCGTGACAGTGATAACACGCCCGGTTAGTGACAAAATTGTACTTCGGCTACTTGTTTTGAGCCAACTGTGTTTTTTTCCCCTCAATCCTCTGGTATTTACTGATGGCACTGTGTCTTCATCCATCTCTTACTGCGCTTGCCCGCATCACACTGAAGAACTCAGGGGCCGTCAGGGCAATACAGAGGTCTTCATTAGGAGAATTAAGTCCTCGCTGTGCAACCTGCAGTCAGGAGCAAAGAAACCTGCAGGATTTGGAAGTGACCAGTCAGCTCCTCGGAGAAAGAGGCTCACACACGGAGCCCCTCGGGCCCAGAAATGTGTCCGTTTGACATGCCACTCAAAAGAGACTTTTGAACTCTAGAAGGTGTGAGGTAGGTGTGTGGGATAATGTAAAACACCCAGGCTGCACTTCGAAACCCTCAAAATAGTGTTTGATGGATGGATTTAGAACAGAGAACTTGTAAGCTGGGAGGAACCGAGAGATGATGCTGTCCACCTACTTCAGGAGAGAGTCGGAGGCCAGGGGAGGAGGCACATGCCCGGAGGGGTGCCTGAGTCCTCCTAGGTGGGCCATGATGCCTCTGGTCCCCAGGTCTGTGGCTGCGGCCCCAACCATTCCCCAAATCTCTCCTAAACCTGTCAGTCAACAAATGAGAAACAAGGTGTTGGGAAACCCTAAGACTTTGTCTCCATTAGGCCTGGCAGAGGTTAGGACAACACCAAGGGACAGGGAAAGGATGGGCGTGGTGGGAATCTTCAATCATCAAGGAAGGCAAGGGGCAGTTTGGTGCTTCTCTGAAGACTCGCTGAGATAATGCCGGGGAAAGTACCAAGCTTGGCATCTGGGTATGGAAGGTGTCTGATACACATAAATGGAATCCAGATAAATGACCTACACCTTTACCAGTACCAGTACCAGTTCTAGGGAGACAAGGATGGGGAACATTGTGCAAAAATAAAGGCAAGGTAACTGACTAGGCAGATCATAGAAAAGCCTTCCATGACCCTCCCAAGGGTAGAGACCCCTTTACCTCCTGTTCAAGTCTCAACCCAGCACCACCTCCTCCAGGAAGATTTCCCTGATTGCTCAGATGGTTCAGGCCTCTCTGCAGGGTCCCACTAGCCCCTGGACTTCTGCATCATAGTACGTCTCACATTGGGCTTTCAATCTCGGTAGACCTCTCTCTGGTCCTGAACTGTATGGGGGCAGGGATGGTGTTTCCTTCACCTCTGAGTCCCCAGAGTGCTATATCAATGACACACTCTTGGTAGGAGAAAATGGGCTCTTGTATTTGTGGCTTTAATTAAAATACGCTGTACTTTCTTCACATCTCTCCCACGTGCCACCCTGTTTCTCCAAGAAGAGCAAATTCTTGAAAGGAGTTGTCTGTACTTACTTGGTTGAATTACTATCTTCCCATTCCCTCTTGAAGGCACTCTGTTGGCTTTGGCTCTCCAGCTCTGCCCAGCTGCTCTTGTCAAGGTCACCAGTGACCTCCATTGCTAAATCCAATGGTCAGCGCTCAGTCCTCACTGTACCAGACCCACTGGCTATAGTAAGGCTGACCTCTCCCCCCTCTCCAGTGGGCTTCAAGGAAGCCCTATGCCCCTGGTTGTTTCTTCTTATCTTACTGGTCAGCAGTCTCTTTCCTGGTCCCTCCTCATCTCTCAACCTCTGGACATAGGACAGCCCCAGAATCATCCCTTAGACCTCTTCTCAATTTACACTCACCCCCTTGGTGACATCCACCTGTCAAATGGCTTTAAATACTATCCACATGACAATCACTCCCTAATTTATATCCCTACCCCCTGAACTCTTCTTGCATGTACCAACCACCTGCTCTAACTCCTCACTGGGTGCCTAATAATAAACTAATAACACCTCTCCAAGACCAAGTTCTGAACTCTCTCCCTCAAACCTGCCCCTCCCGCAATATTCCCTAACTCAGTAAATGGTCATTGCTCAGGCTAAAACCCTCAGAGTCTTCCTTGTCCTTTTCTTTTGTCCCACACCCAACATCCAATCCATCAGTGCATCCCACTGGTTCTGCATTAAAAGGCTTTCCAGATATGCCAATTCTTACTACATGCACAGCCATCTACCTGGACCAAGGGCCTCCAATCTGGTCTTTCTCTTTCCATCCTTGAGTCTATTCTCAATAGTCAGTCTGACTTTTGAAATATAAGTCAAATCACAACACTCTTCTGCTTGAAACCCTCAATTGCTCAGAATAAAAACCAATGACCCTACAATGGCTTAGATGGTCTTAAGTTGTCTGGGCTCCATTACCTTGCTGAATTCATCACCATCATCCCCCTCCCCCCACTCTCACTCTTGCTCTCCACTGGCCTGCTTATTGTTCTTCAACACACCAGGTACATGCATGCTTCAGGGACTTTGCACCTTCTGTTTTCTCCTTCTGGTATAATTTTTTTTAATTTTATTTGTTTGAAATCAAGAGCAAGGGAGAGAGAGTACAAGTGGCAGGAAGGAGCAGAGGGAGAGGGAGAAGTAGGCTCCCTGCTGAGCAGGGAGCCCAATGTGGGACTCGATCCCAGAACCCTGAGATTATGACCTGAGCCAAAGGCAGATGCTTAACCAACTGAGCCACCCAGGCACCCCTCTGATATATTTTTCCCAGTCATCTTCATGGTGTGCTTCTTCTCCTCCTTCAGGTGGCTGCTCATATATTGCTTTCTCAGAGAGCCTCTCCTAGACCAGCCTATTTTACTTTAAAACACCAACAATTTAGATTAAATGGACAAATTCCTTGAAAAACACAACTAATAAAAACTGACATAAGAAGAAACAGAAAATTTTAGCAGTCATGTCTGTTAAACATTGAATCTGTAATTTAAAACCTTCCTCCCCTCCTACCTCTTTCCTCACCTTTCCCCAACAAAACAAACAGGAAAAAAAAGACCCAAATGATCTCACTGGCAATTTCTTCCAAATGTTTAAGGAAGAAGTAACACCAATTTTATACAATTATTTTCCAAAAAGTAGAGGAAGAGGGAACACTTCCTAACCCCTTTTATTAGGACAAATAATAGTAACACCAAAACCTGACAAGGATACTACAAGAAAAGAAATTACAGACCTTTATCCCTTATCAACACAGATGTGAAAATCCTAAATAAATTATTAGAAAATTTAATACCGTAATGTATTAAAAGAATGGTATGTCCTGATCAAGTGGGGTTTATTCTTGGAATCTATGGTTGGTTTATTATTCAGCAATTGATGTACTGATGTGGAGTGATTTCTAGGATGTAGTATTAAGTGAAAATGCAAGCATACTATAATATACTATATTTAGTGTAAAAGAAAAGGAGAAATAAGGAAATATACACACATCTGCTCATTTGAACAAAGAGAAACAAGACAGAAACCAAGGACTAGTGAGGTTGGTTACTGTATCAGTTTGCTGGGGCTTCCATAACAAAGTATCACAGACTGGGGGATGAAAGAGCAGAAATTTATTTCTTCACAGTAAGGAGGTTGGAAGTCCAAGATCAAGGTGTTGGTGGGGTTGGTTTCTTCTGAGGCCTCTCTTCTTGGCTTGTAGATGGCCATCTTTCCTCTGTGCTTATCTGTGTCCTGATCTCCTCTTCTAAAAGGAACCAGCCCACCCATATGACCTCACTTAACCTTAATTACTTCTTTAAAGACCCTGTCTCCAAATACAGTCACATTCTGAGGTGCCAGGGGTTAAAGCTTCACCATACAGACTTCCAAGCTATACATTCAGTCCGTAACAGCTACGTGCAGGGCTTGGGCACGTTTGCAGTGGGAAGAATAGAGAAGATGGGGGACAGTGGAATTTACTTTTCTGACTATAATATTTTGTATAATCCTGACCATGTTAATGTTTCTTTCAAAAAAAGAAAATGAACAAAGAAGGGGACTTAAATGAGAATACAAACAGAATACAGAGTGATACTTCAAACAAAGGACATAACTATACTGAAAGGAAAGAACTAAGTAACTGTTGAACCCAATATTTGCATTATATGCCCTCGGACAATAGAAAATAAGAACTTTAAACAAATACTGAATTCTAATTAGCAGTCTTCCTTTTTACAAAGGAATGGGTTATCAATTCTGAAACTACTTTGCACATTCCAGAATAGAACAAATAAGTAAATATATTGATAATGGGAGCCAGACTTCTCACTGTCAAGAAAGGAATTGCAAATACAGAGAGGGGGAAATATAAAATGGACCATGAAGCATTATTTGGATTTGGAGTTATTAATGTGAACTCATAGTTTTAATATACATAGATAACTAGATATAGAAATAAATATAAATGTGTATGGCTGCATACATGAGTGTGTGTATGTATGTGTGCATGAAATTCCCCAGCTCTGTGTGTTAACAGAGCTGAGTAGCAATCAGCATATGTATAGACAAAATCTCAGTTTATAAATACTCCATTCTCCACTAAAAGGAATCAATGGCTGATTCCAGGGCTGGAGCAGGGAAAGTATGAGAAGAGCTTGAATATCTTCTTCTGGCAAAAAGTAAAGAAGTACCCCAAACTGAAGGAAATATGTGAAAATCACAGAGCCAGATTGAGGGGGGCTTTCAGTGGACCAATTTGAAACAAAGCATCAAAATAAATAATGACAACAAGGGATGATAACCTGCAGAACAAGGTAAGAATCTATGAGGTCATTCTGACTCATAAATAAAAAATAAATACATGAGAAGTAAAACTCTTCCTTACAGTAGAAAGCCAACGAAGAAAAGTAGAAGGAATGACATAATTAGAAAATCACCATCTGGTAATAATAATGATGATGATGATAAGAACACTAATAAATAATTCCACCTGGAGTTATCAATGGATGCCAAAACTAGTGGATAAAAGTTTGAGAAATAACAAGATATTTACATAGTCTCAAAGAGTCTCCCCATGTGATACTTTTTAATTACAAAAGATAAAAAAGTAACTACACTGGAGAAACCTAGCAGACACCCATCTTAACCAAATGATTAAAGTTCACATTGCCACCAATACAATTAAATGGCAATATATGCCTCCTGATATGATGCATGAGGACATATCCCTTCTGTGATTTTCCCACAGAAGTTCCTAACCTGAATCTGATTATGAGGAATCATCAACAAACCCATCCTACCAAATAACTGGCTTGCAATCTTCAAATGTGTCAGTGTCATGGAACAGAAGACTGAAGAGGCATGACAAATGGGTAGAGTGGGTGACCTTGGGTGTTCTTCTAGCAAAAAGGACATCATTGGGACAATCCGATGAAATCCAAATAAGGATGACAATTTATAATAGTTTTGTACCAATATTGGTTCCCTGAATTTGATGATTGGACTGTAGTTAGGTAAGAGAAATCTTTGTTTTTAGGAAGTACAGACCCTGAAATATTTAGAGGTAAAGCGGCATATCTACATTGCATTCCTAAATAGTTCATGAGAGAGAAAGAGGGAGGAGAGAGAAAAATTGGCAGAAAAAAGAGTGAGGGAGAAGTAAATGTAGTAGAATATTAGCATGTGGGTAGTCTGGATGAAGAGTGTCTAAACAATATTTGTACTATTCTTGCAACTTTCCTGTAAGTCTAAAATAATATCAAGTAATTAATTCGTGAATGCAGTAAATTGCAAACCATTCCTATCACTTCCTATTTCCTTCCTGTGCTTTATTTTCTTCTGTAGCTGTTCTTGATAAATCAGTATAGCATATTTCACTCATTTAGTTTATTTTCTCTCTTCACCTAACAGAATATAAGCTCCATGAGGGCAGAGAGTTGGATCTCTTCTATTTCCTACTGTGTGCCCAGCCACTAGACAGTAACTACCACAGAATTTTATAATAAATATTTGTTAAATCTGTGATTTGCCTTGTTGTGTTTCATATCTATTTGTTGAGTGCATGAGTGGGAAAAATGAATGTTAAGCTGGGCCTGAGAAATGAGGTCCTCTCTAGCGAAAGACATCCCTCAGGTGAGGGTCTCAAAATTAATATTTGAAAGCAAATATTAATGGGAAGATCTTGATAGAGAATCCCCTGCAAGCTGTCACTGGAACCTGTGCTGTTAATTAACCTCATTTTGGACAAGCCTCACTCCAACAGGAGTGAGGCTGCTGTTGGCATGGCGCCAAGAGAAGTACCTGAGACATGACTCTACTTAGCCCCCAAGGTGAAATGGAAATCAATTCAATCTGGCAGCCACCAGAACCCACCAAGACCCAGGACTATGAGTTAAAACCCCCTAAATATTATCTCTGAGAATACTCTGCTTTTCCTCGTAGGCATGGCTGGAGGACAGAGGAAGATCCCAGAATGCCTGGTTTATAACACATGTTTGGGAATACCTTGGGAAGAGGCAAAAGAATCCAAGGAAGTTAATGCTGCAGAGAAAATACCTGTATAGCTGTCCCCTCCTCTCCCTCATTCTCTCCCTCTTTCTCTCTCTCTCCTTCCTTCCAGAACATTTATAATCAGCTGTTGTGCTTTGGCAATTCTAGTCAATGTATCTTCATCATTTCAACCCCTCTTTTTAGAGCAATAGTTCTCCAACTTGTAGAAGCGTGAGAATCTCCTAGGATACCACTGATTCAAGTGGCCTGAGGGAGAGCCCAGGAATGTGTATTTTTAACAAGATAAAAGACCAGGCTTTGAACCCAGGAATCTGGCTCAGAGCCCATGCCCTCAATCACTGTGCTATGCATTTCTGATTCTCTGACAGAGCCACAGAAGTGCACAAAAAGGAGCTACAAAGATGTCCATTGCACAGTTTTTAATATCACAGAAGACTGGATATGAACTAAATGTTTAGCAATAAAAGTGTGATTAATTAAATTACGAGGTAATGGAATTCTGCTTTCAGTTAGAATGAAATGGCTTTCAGGAGACCAATGTGCCTTTTAAGAACAAGAAGAAAATCAAGATAAAGTTTTAAAAAAACATTTTTAAGACATTGGAACCATAGTGAGGACCATAAAGCAATTCCCAACAAATTTGAAAAGATTGAAATTGTTCAAAGTTTTTTCTGGGGCCATGGTGGAATCAAGCCAGAAATCAGTAACAAAAGGAAAATAATAACTTAAAAAGACCTCCAAATGTTTAGAAGTGAAGTAAAACTCTTTTAATAACCACTTGGTCTACAATAAATCAGAAAGAAATTAGAAAATATTCTGAATGAATTATAAAAACACAGCACATAAAAACATGTCACAGAACTAAAGCTGTGATCAGAGAAACATATATGGCCTCACAAGCACATATAACAAAAGAAGAAAGGCTGAAAGACAAAAATAGGAAATAATAAAGACAAAAATTATTCTTCAAAAAAATATGATTAAAATTGATAAATATTCAGAAAAATCAGACAAGAAACAAGGAATGGATTACCAATTTAGAAATGAAATCACTACAGATTCTATGGACTCATTATGAATATTTTCCAAAGTATTTGAACCTTGAGATGAAATGTCCAAAGTTATAGAAAAATGCAACTGTTCAAAACTGATACAAGAAGAAATTTTAAATGTGACTAGTATATAAATATTTTAAAATTATTTTGTAATTTAAAATCTTCCCAAAAAGAAATGTCCTTGCACATACAGATTCCCTGGTGAATTCTTTCAGATATATGTGAGAAATAGTGTCTTCTTTTCTATATTAAGGGGAAAAGATAGAGATGATAATAACTGTAGATTTTAAAATATATACTCTTTACCAGAGTATGGAAGTTTATTTCTATTCTGTGTTTGCTAGGTTGTTTTTTTTTTTTTTAATTGGGAGAGCATGTTGAATTTTATCAAATGATAATATCCTTTTTCTGCATTTTCTGAGAATATAGTGGATCAAATGGGTTGATTTTCCAAATATTAAACCATCCTTGCATTTCTGAAGTAAATAATATATGGTCATGATATATTATCTTTTTAAATAAATCATTTGACTCAACTTGCTTAAATTTTATTTAGGATTTCAGCATCTATCTTCATGAGAAGGATTGGCCTGTAATTTTCCATTCTTATTATGTCTTTGACAACAAGATTATGCTGGTCACATAAAATTAGTTGGAAAGTATTCCCTCTTTTTTTATTCTCTGGAAAATGAATACCTCTTAGATTTTTGGCTTATTATAATGGCAGAGTGAATTGGTTGGGCAACTACTTGCAAAGGTAACAGTTGTAAGGTCCAGGAAAAACTTATCAAAAGAAAAACCATTTAAAGGTATGAAGGTATTGTTGTTGTTGTTGTTTTAAGATTTTATTTATTTATTTTAGAGAGAGATAGAGCACAAGCTGGGGGAAGGGTAGAGGGAGAGGAAGAGAGAGAATCCCAACCAGGCTCCCCACCCAGATGTGGAGCCCAACATGGGGCTCGATCTCAGGACCCCGAGATCACGACCAAGCTGAAATCATGAGTGGGACACTCACCGATGCCCCCATTTGAAGGTATTATAAAGCAATCAAAAGAAGGCAGAAACCAGAGACTTTTGTCACAAACGATGACCATTGCAATGGGAAAGAATTGCAAATATATGGATTTTTTTCCTCTGAGGTGACTAAGAGTGATCTCCAATCCTTACAAATTCCATGGCAGAAAACCTTATGTTTACAGGTTTGAGGACATGGGGAAGATAGCTCAGGACTTGCAGAGTAGCTGGAAATGTATTGATGGGCGTTGGTGGGGAGGGGGGTCCTGAAAGCAAGAGAGCCACAGAAGAACAAGACTTAAAAATATCAGTGTAAACTCTGCCCAAATCCCTGGCTGATTGCTAATTTTATATGCATAGAGGAGAACTCAGGGAGCCCAGCAAAAAAGCAGGCAGAAATCACGGAAGAGTCTGCCTTTAAAAGATAGAACTACACTGGAAAAGGTTTGTAAGTTGGGTGCATTTTTTTTTTTTTACTAAGGGCACTCCCCAGCTTTGAAAGCTCAGGCAGCAGAAAGTTGAATCCTTACTGGCTTTAGAGGTCAAAGCTCAGGATTGGCAGACAGCTAAAAATTTAAGAGAGAAACCAAAGGAACAAGGAAGTCAGAGAAAGAGTGAATGCCAAATGTAGGTATAAACTCTGTTCAAATCCTTGGCCAACCACCAAACTAGAAGAAACTAGAAGAAATTTTAAATGTGACTAGTATATAAATATTTTAAAATTATTTTGTAATTTAAAATCTTGGAGTGGAGTAGGGGTGCACCCAGAGAGCCAAGCTAAAAATACAGCTAGAACTTGAGAAATTGAGGATGAAAGGTACGGTGTTCAAAGACTGAGTCCTGCCAAATTAACTGCCTTCTAGTAACAAACAAACAAACAAACAAAACAAAAGCCAAAAACAAAAACAAAACAAAAAACTAATAATCCTTTAAAAACAGAATCCAGAATCACAACAATGTATTGTCTATAAAGTCTAGTTTTCAACAAAAAAGTACTAGACATGCAAATAAACGGGAAAATGTGATACATATGCAGGGTAAAAAGACAGCCAAAAGAAACTCCAAATGGGCACAGACATTGGGTTAGCAAACAAAGACTTAAAAGTAGCTATTATAGTTACTTACGATATATAAAAAGAAATGTAGTATTTTATTATTTATTATTTTTAAGTAGGCTCCATGGCCACCATGGAGCCCAATGTGGGGCTTGAACTTATGGCCCTGAGATTAAGACCTGAGCTTAGATCAAGAGTCAGGTGCTTAACTGATTGAGCCATCCAGTGGCCTCGGAAATGTGGTATTTTAAAAGATTAAGCAAAAATGTGAACTTAATGAGTGAACAAATAGGAAACTTTAACAAAGAAGATGAAACTATTTAAAAGTCAAATATTCTGTGAATGAAAAGTACATAACTGAAATGAAAAATCAAAATTCACTACAAGTGCTTAACAGCATATTGGAGATGGCAGAAGGAAAAATATCAGTGAACTTGAAAATAAATGAATAAATATTGTCCAATCCCAAGCAGAGAAACGATCAAAGAAAAATGAATGTCAGAGAACTATGAAAGAATATCAAGAAATCCAATGTATGTATAAATGGAGATATATAGAACAAAGAAAAGGAGAACAAAGAAAGAAGTGGTCTGAAAAAATATTTGAAGAAACAATGGTCTAAAAGTTCCCATATTTGGTAAAAAATGTAGAGTTACTGACCAAGAAGTTAAACAAACCCTAAGCAGGATTTATACGAAGAAAATGACACCTAAGTACCCCATAATTAAAAGGCTGAAATCCAAGATATAGAGAAATTCTTGAAAGCAGTCAAGAAAAATGGCACATTACATAAAGAGGAAAAAGAATACAATTAAATACTGACTTCTCATCAGAAACAGTGAAGACTAAAATGTATTCAAATTACATATTCAAAGTACTCAAAGAAAAATAAAACTGTCAACCAAGAAACTGTCCTTCAAAAATAAGAGCAAAATAGAGACAAAAAATTATGTAATTAGTTCCACTTTACAAGAAAGAATAAATGAAACTGGAGGGAAATGACACCAGACGGTAATTTAGATCTATAGGAAAGAATAAAGTGCACCAGAAATGGCAAATGCGTGGATAAATTTTGGGATGTATATTTTTTGTCTTAATGTCTTTAAAAGGCATATGATTGCTTAAAACAAATCTAACAACACTGTATTGTTGGGTTTATGATGAATACAGATGTGATATATGTGATGATAGCTTTAGACAAAACTATTGTTTCAAGAGTCCTACATTTATCTGAAGTATTTCAATATAAACTCTAAGTAGATAAATTAAAGATGCCTATTGTAATCTCTAGGACAACCATTAAAAAATAATGCTAATATAGAGCTATAAAGCCATCGAATGAATTTAAATAAAACATCAGAAAATTTTACTAACACAGGAGAAGACAGAAAAAGAGAAAGAACAAAGAGGAGAGACATATAGAAAACAAATATGAAAATGATAGACCTAAACCCTACCAAATGGGTAATTACATTAAATATAAATAGATCACACACTAAACCAAAAGCAAGTCTCTCAGACTAGATAAAAATGCAAAACTCAGCTAACTACTATCTGCAATGGATGTACATTAAATGAAAAGACATAGTTCAAATCAGGCAATCTGGAAGAAATGGATGCATTCCTAGAAACACATAAACTACCAAAACTAAGACAGAAAAAAATAGAAAACCTTGAAAAGACCCATAACCAGCAAAGAAATTGAATCAGTAATCAAAAATCTCCCAACAAACAAGAGTCCAGGGCCAGATGGCCTCCCAGCGAAATTCTACCAAACATTTAAAGAAGAATTAATATCTGTTCTTATGAAACTGTTTCAAAAAATGGAAATGGAAAGAAAATTCATTCTATGAGGCCGGCATTACCTTGATCCCAAAACCAGACAAAGACCCCACCAAAAAGGAGAATTACAGACCAATATCCCTGATGAACATGGATGAAAAAATTTGCACCAAGATACTATCTAATAGGATCCAACAGTACATAAAAAGGATTATTCACCACAACCAAGTGGGATTTACCTCTGGGCTGCAAGGGTGTTCAACATCCACAAATCAATCAATGTGATACACCATATTAATAAAAGAAAGGACAAGAACCATATGATCAATGTCACCTAGCATCAGGGAAATACAAATCAAAACCACAATGAAATACCACCTCACACCAGTCAGAATGGCTAAAATTAACAACTCAGGAAACAACAGAAGTTGGTGAGGATGTGGAGAAAGGGGAACCCTCTTACACTGTTGGTGGGAATGCAAACTGGTGTGGCCACTCTGGAAAACAGTATGGAGGTTCCTCAAAAAGTTAAAAACAGAGCTACCCTATGACCCAGCAATTGCATTACTAGGTATTTTTCCAAAGGATACAAACATAGTGATTCAAAGGGGCACATGCACCCCAATGTTTATAGCAGCAATGTCCATGATTTCCAAATATAGGAAGAGCCCAGATGTCCATTAACAGATGAATGGATAAAGAAGAGGTAATATATATATTAATATATATATTATATAAAGAAGAGGTAATATATATATAATATATAAAGAAGAGGTAATGTGTATATGTGTGTGTACACACACACACACACACACTGGAATATTTACTCAGCCATCAAAAAGAATGAAATCTTGCTATTTGCAACACTGTGGATGAAACTAGAGGGTATTATGCAATGTGAATTAAGTCAAAGAAAGACAAGTACCATATGATTTCACTCATGTGTGGAATTTGAGAAACAGATGAACAGAGGTGAAGGGAAGGAAAAATAAAATAAGAGGAAAACAGAAATGGAGGCAAACCATAAGAGACTCTTAGCTATAGGGAGCAAACTGAGGGTTGTTGGAAGAGAGATGGGTAGTGGGATGGGTAACTGGGTGATGGGCATTAAAGAGGGCACTTGAAGTAATGAGCACTGGGTTTTGTATGCAACTGATGAATCACTGAATTCTACCTCTGAAACTAATAATACAGTATATGTTAATTAAATGAATTTAAATAAAAAATTTTTTAAAATTATGGTGCATCTACACTATAGAATGTCATGTAACCATTTTTTAATGAGATAACTTTCCCTATATGTACTAATTTGAAAATGTCCTTAACACACCTTAAAGGAAAATAACAACAACAACAAAAAATTATATAGCATGACATTAAATTTTAGAATGATCTCTTTATTATACATTTAAGTGTGTGTATGTACAAGCACACATTCATTTTAGAAGGATGGAGAGCTGAAAAAATAGATAATAAATTGATAGTTTTGAATGAAGCACAAACATAACAAATTTGAAATTCAAAAGAGTCCCAACCAATAGGAACATTTCCAAAGAAAATATCTAAGTCAGTGGCATATCATGGCATATCAAGTATAAGTTCATGAGCATAGTCTACCTTGTGTACAGGCAATTATCTACAGATAATTTTAAAACAATAATAAAACCAACTAAAATTTGATCTGCTTTTTATTAACACCATGCATTGTCCATTCTAAATAATGCCAGTAATAAAATACTTTCCTGGGGAAAAAATTTTTTTGTTGGTCTAAGTTCTAAATAATTGCTGCTATTACATTTGAGTTTTAATAATATGTAGACAAGTTTCAAATTAGCACATTTTTATTACTTACCCTTTCTTGAATATTGCATCCTACAAAGAAATTAATTCAAAGAACTTCTAGTTAAATGATTTGCCCCCAACACACATACACTGAGTTACATGTGTTCATTTGGAAAGTGAATTCATAATGGTTGGAGGAAGCGGGTATAGCTCAGTGGTAGAGCATTTGACTGCATAATGGTTGGAGGAATTGTTCAAGTTTGTAAACTGAAAGGGGTAGCATTTTTGTTTGATAAATGAAAATTTTAGTTTACAAATAAAATATTTTACTGAATTTAAATATATTTAACATTGATTTCTTTTTTGTTGTCTTAGAACTAAAAAAATAATCAAGAAAATAATGAGTTTTACTGATTATTGCATAATTGTTACTGAAAATAATTTTATTATATTGAAGAGGGGAAAGTGTTAAAAAAAAAAAATCATCTGCTGGGGTGCCTGATTGGCTCAGTCATTAAGCGTCTGCCTTTGGCTCAGGTCATGATCCCAGGGTCCTGGGATCGAGACCTGCATCAGGCTCCCTGCTCCATGGGAAGCCTGCGTCTCCCTATCCCACTCCCCCTGCTTGTGTTCCCTCTCCCACTGTCTCTGTCAATTAAATAAATAAAATCTTTAAAAAAAAAAATTATCAGCTGCAGGAGTTAAACACACGTATATGCTACTGACTACTTCACAAGGATACCATAAGCATTCAGTAAGAAAAAGTATACAAAATTCATGGCATAGTGCCTAGTATATAGTAGATACTCAGTGCATGGTAGCTTTCATTATAAACATTCATAAGTGATTGGTCCCCTGTCCACCTTCCTCAACCTCTTATCCCTCTATTTCTAGACTTTGAGAAGTTGAGATTCAAATTGAGATCAAAGTTCCAAATATGCACTAAGTCCTGTGATTAGTGTTTTAATTATCTGATTATTTCTCACATTATCTAATGTATTTCTCACAAAAATCCTGTGAACACTATTTTTGTCCCTATCTAATATATTACAAAAATACAGACAGTTCAATTTTCTCAAACTTACTCAGCTCAGAGATGGCAGTTTTATGATCAAGCCTAAGTTTTTCTGATATTAACCCTGCACTCATTTTATGTATCCATCCTCCAAGTCGTGTTCACCATCAACATCATCATCATCACAACCACTGATGAACACCTATTCTATATGCACATGTCCCGTGCTCCCATACTTTGTTTTATATACTCCACATGAAGCCATTTCTACCCACATTTTAGCACTTTCTTAGTTCTTCATTCCTTCTCTCGCTCCACACTTTTCATCTGGGATCATTTCCTATCTGCTTGAAGTATATTTTTTAGAATTCCTATAGTGAGGGTCTACTGGTGGCAGATTTTCTGGGGTTTGTTTATATAAAAATACCTGTATTTAATTCCCATTGTTAAAAGATACTTTCACTGGGTATAGAATTGGCAATTTTTCCCCAATATTTTCAAGATATCATTCCACTATGCCCTGGCTCTAATTGTTTCTGTTGAGAAGTCACCTGTCACCTTGTCCTTCCTTTATGTTAAATCTATTTTTACACTCCTGCTTACAAAATCTTTTGTTTTTGCTACAGTTTCATTGTGTTATGTTTTTCTTTTAACTTAACTTGCTTAGAATTTATTGGGCTTCTGAGGATTGTTCTTCCCTCAGTTCTGGAAAGTTCTCACCCATTATTTTTGGCTTTGCCCCATTCCCTGCCCTCCTTGATCTCCCACTATTCCTCCACTCTCTTCTCTCCTCTCCTTTGCTTTTGGAGATGTGATTAGGCTACATTTCATTCTTCACTCTATCTTTTAAGTTTCAGCCTCCTGTTCATATTTTCATCTTTGTCTCTTTATCTGGGCTATCAATACTTTTCTTATTTCCATCTTCAAATTCACTAATTCTCTCTTAACTTTTATCTAACCTTGTATTAAATCTGTCCACTGAGTTTGTAACTCCAATTATTATATATATTTTTCATTTTTAAGAATGCATTTTCTTTTTTTTTTTAGGAGTTCATTTTATAATCTACTTTTTACTCACTCATTTTAAACCTATTTCTTAAATATATTAAGTGTATTTTTTCTTTTATTGTATAGTCCTAATATCTGAAGTTTTTCAAAGTCTGATTTTGTTCTCTCTCTCTCTCTCTCTCTCTCTCTCTCTCTCGTTTCCTTGTATGTCTAGTGATTTTTAAATCAGAGTTGCTCATTTTCCCATGGAACTTTATACAAAGTGTTTAAAGCCTAGGATGGAAGTGATTTCCTTTTGAAAGAATTTGTGTTCTCTTCTGTCAAGTACCTGGAATCACTATCAGGATGGGGCCACCTTAAGATAAAGTTTTGGCTTGAAGTTCTTTGGGATCCCAGGTTGTGTTAATTCAGGCTACAAACTGTGTTGGTGACAAATTCTGAGAGGAAGCTTCATTTCCACTTCCACCCAGTTCCCAGGTCCAAGATAGGCAGTGTTCCTTGTGGTCTTAGGAGGGGACATTGATTTCTAGTTCACTCTTAAACTTTTACTTCCTCATCTCAGAATATGTAAAATCAATGCTTAATTATACCTGGCTCAACAAATATCCTCAAGTCCAAGCTAGCTTCAGCCCTCTGCTCACCTTCCTGAGTCTCTGTCTTCACTTATTTCCTGTCTGCATATAACTTATTTTCTTGCCAACTCATAAATGCATTTAGGATTCTTTCAATCCAAGATTTTTAGTTGATTCCAGTAAGAGAATTACCCTTTTTGTCTATAGTGTTGACAGAAATAGAAATTTCTGGGCCTCGGCTTTTCTGTCTTCAAAGTGGGCTACTATCCCTGCTCTCCAGGTTAGTTGGAGGACCAAATGAGCTAGCAATTTTGTAAATAAGCTGTAAACCAATGTTTCTGCTTTGAGAAAACAGAGTTAAAGACCTCAGAAATCAATGGGGATTCACACAAGGGCCCACAGTCCCGGGCTTCAGGTGAATCCCACCCCAAGAAAAGGCAGTCATTCCATGCCACAAAGACCCTTTGCATTGTCCACTTGACCCTCAGCATCTGAGTGTCATGACACTCCATTCCCTACAAAGATTGTGGGAATACAGGCTTCAGAGACAAGGTGGCATATGAGCCAGGGTTTGAAGGGGCTTCAGACAAGGTTAGGAAGAGACTGGGGGAGAGCATCACAAGCAGAGTAAACAGCACAAACCGAAGCATAGAGGCCTGCCAAGGCACAGTAACTTCAGGGAACCACAGGTCATCCCATGAGGGGAGTGAAGATGAGGTTAGAAGGGAAGGTAGGTGCTGGATGGTTGATGCCTGAAATGCCAGGCTGAGCAATTTCCACTCTGCTCTTAGGCACTAGAGAGCCCTGGCAGGTTTGTGAGTTAAACTGAGGCAGCAGCTATGTCTGCTTCACTCAATTTCTGTCCAACACCTAGCACACTGTGAGCACTCAACAAACATTTGATGAATGGATGGATGGATGGATGAATGGATGGGTGAAGTCTATTGGTCTGGCCTCTTTAAATTGAGGCCATATACTGTATCTTTTCTAGTTTAGTCTGGATTTCTTTGCAGCTACGTATTTGAATGGGACATTAAATAATTTCAATAAACATTTCTAAGCATGCATTCAGGGGTTCCCCGAGTGATCCGTGCTGTTGTTCGTTACTCACTGGCAGTTCCAGAATTACCTTGTTGTCCTAGAAGAGCTTCTCTAGACATTTCCAGACAATTCCCTGGACATCCAGACACTATTCTGAGACCTCCCATCCTACTGCTTTTTCAGCCTAGCACAGCTCCCCAATTAGGTGGCAGGGGAACAGGTCCCACCTCCTAACCACAGGGATGAGCTCACAGTCAAGGCTGAGTCCGCTGGTCACTGTGGTTGGTCCAAACATAGCTATGGGATACAAGATGGCCAGTTGGGTCGTTCTCCAGCATGTTTTCTGGATGGAGATTATGGAGAAGGGTCATCTTCCCTATCAAGTCACTAAACTAGAAGGCTATGATTCAGGAACTGCCTGGGGTCATAAACTCCTCCCAGATATGTTTTGCAGGCACATGGAGACAGAATGCATTTAGAGAAACTGAGGTTATAAAATGGAGAGAGAGAAAGATGGGAAGGGGAGAGAACAGTGATGTCTAAGCCCCCATCTCCCATCTCCAGCTATCCTGAGGGCAGCTGTACCCCTGCCCTGAAGGACATTTTATCACATGAATTCTTTCCCCCTTAAGGCAATTTGAGTTGGAGATCTGTCATTTGCAATCAAAAGATTTCAATGAATTCAGAAAACTCTATGGTGTGTTACTTTGATGACATATATGGACTTCTTTGTTTATTCAATCAATTATAGTCTAAATGTAGACAGTTTTCTATCAATTTCCTCTGGCAACTAGTAGCACAGAATTCTTCCAGATACCACCTCCACCTTCTTCCAGCTACCTATAACCCAGGAACTCGGCCCAGGTGCTCTGGCCACCAAGCATTCTCTCTCTCTCTCTCTCTCTCACTCTTGCTCTCTTGCTCTCACTGTGTGTGTGTGTGTGTGTGTGTGTGTGTGTGTGTGTGTGTGTGTGT
>NC_058411.1:5322742-5471228 GCF_002201575.2 Neomonachus schauinslandi | reverse complement strand
TGTGTGTGTGTGTGTGTGTGTGTGTGTGTGTGTGTGTGTGTGTGTGTAGCCACTGAGCTTCCCCAGGCTCTGGCTCTTCCCTGGCTCTGAACCCCACCACCACACACACATACACACCAGCCCCATCACCATCAACACACACACACACACACACACACACTCCACTGGGGTGGTGGCAGCTCACCCAGAGGAGATGCCTGGAGCTCCACCAAAGTGAGAGCCCTGTTCCCTCCAAGTGTATCCAGCATGCATCCTCATCAAGGTGAGCTTATCATGCCTTCCCCTCGTACTACCTGGGCACTGAGACCCCCATCTTCCAGCTGAAAACACTGAGACTCAGAGAGGTTCAGATGCCCTGCATCACAGAGCTACTGGGAGGTGGAGCTGGAAACAGAGCCCAGGTTTCCCAATTGGTGTCCAAGGTTATTCCTTCCGGAGATTATGAGGTTCATAGGAGAGGATAAAGGGAGAAGACCTAGACACAGGCGGCACCCATTCTGCTTGTATTGCTGAGCAACCGCAGGCAATTGCCCAACGTCTCTGAGCCACAGCTTCGACCTCTTTGGAGCATGCAAAAGTGCTGGGTCAGTACCTGGCACAGGTTAACTATTACTATTTATATATGATGAAGAACAGATTAGTGGGATGGAGGAGGCAGTGAGGAAAGAGGGGTGGGTGGGACTAAGAAGCGGCAGCATGAGGGGGCTTCTCCATCATGAGGGAGAATTCTGCATCTTGACTTTGATGGTGGCATTACTAATCTAAAGTGTGATAAAATGCCAGAGGGCTATATCAGAAACATGGCCCGAAGACCAGCGCATGCACACACTGGTGAAATCTGAGTTAAGGTATCTAATCTAGTTCATCATATTGTGCCCACCAATGTCCTGGTTCTGATAATGTACATAATTATGTCAGATTTCACCGTTGGAGCAAGCTGAGTGATGGGTAAATGGGACCGCTCTACGATTTTTGCAATTTCTTGTGAGTCTATACCTATCTCAAAATAAAACTGTTTTCAAAGAAATCTAGGCAAAAAAAAAGGGGGCGGGGGAACCTCAGAGGTACAAATAGTGCCTGCGACTTTGCTCTTGTAGATATCATGCAATGTAATATTCGCTCATCCTTACTTTCAAATTACAGTAGTTGATAGATCTAATAGTTGGTAAGTGCTTATGATTTAATACATTCAGAAGGAAGCACATGTATTTCTGTATCTCAAACTTGATTTTAATTATCTTGATAATTGTATTTCAATATAATCAATTTCCTTCGCAATCGTCTGGTTTTATATTATGCATTAGGAAAACATGGTTCTAGGAAGGGGTCCTTCACCTTCCAACAGCATGGAAAAAATTAAGAACCTTCCCTGGGGTGTGGACTGTAGACTGACCACCAAGGTCCAGATGAGGAAACTGAGGCCCAGATGGGGGTGTCTAACAACACCTCGAGGTCTCTGATCTTCAGACTCACTTGGAAGGAAGTATCTCTTCTAAGAGAAAAAGAGAGCTCCTCTCTTCATTGCCACCGGCCACCTCTGGGTGAGTGTTTACTCTGCCAGGTGGAGTCCATCTGAGTCCACTCTGGGGCCGCACAGTGGCCTTTGAGACAGAGAACAATGCCACATTGTGGCCCTGGCTTCAGATGAAAGAGAAACTTGGCCTGATTGCCCAGGCAGCAGCGACTGTCTTCTTAATATTAATACAAGGAGGGTGTGCCCCTCGCCCACACCCTCGCCACTTTCACCGTTGTGACGGTTGTGTAGAAGGTGATCCCACTGCCTTCTAATGGATGGTCAAAGGCCGGCACGCCGGGCACTTTTATTGTCGGCTGCCTCAGTAATCTTTAACCTCCTGCTGGCCAAAGGGCTGAAACCCAGAAAGACAAAACAAACATGGGTTGGGCACCACAGTAGAATGACTCAAGAGAATCAGGACTGGAGGAAGACTGTGCACCCCCCTGGCCATGCCCTCCCAACACCCCCAAGCCACAGAGCTGGTCTGAATGCTGGGGGACAAATGGTGAGACCCACCCCCGGGATGCCATCAACATCTGTCCCTTGCTGGTGGTGGAACGCAGGACCCTGGGGAATGGCTATTAGCTTGTCACTCAGGTTCAGGGAATGAAGGCAGATGCCACACTGGCCATGCTCACCCCGGGCCTGTGGCTGAGATGCAAGGCTAGCTGGGCCCACTGCAGGAGCAACACTTCTGCTGGGGTCAGTCAAGGGGGTAGAGGGGCAGGGTGAGCAGTGGGATGGGTGGGCATCAGACAGGCCCAGCTGACCGGGCTCCACCATTCATCTGACCATCCTCCTGGAGCCTCAGTTTCCTCCCTGTGAAATGGGACCTCTAACATCTCCTCTCAGCCTCAGTACCGGCTGCCGCCATTGCTGGGCATTTACTATGGACACACTTTGCTCCAATTCTCACAACACCCAAAAAGTGGGCTTCACTGTCTCCATTTTGCAAACTGGCAAGTCTGGTGCAGAGAGCAGACTTGCCCAATGGTGATGCCGAGAGCTGAACCCAAGTCTCCATGACTACAAAGCTGTCCTCTTTCCACTTTACTGCACAAGGCAAGCCCTTCCAGCAAACATGCATTGAGCCCTCTCACGGTGTCTGTGAGGTAGGGATCGTGGCTCCACTTGGAGGATGAGGACAGTGAGGTTCGGTCCCCGTGCAAGTGAACAGGGGGTTCTGGTTGAAGCCTGGGTCATTTGATTCCATGTCCCCTTTACATCCTATCAAACTCGGGAGGGCTGCCCACACCCATGGGCAACTATTATCACCATCATGAGAAGGTTTAGACACAGAGCCGGGGTCTGAGTCCATTTTAAGGTGCAAAGATGGAGACCTGGGACTCCCTAATGGGCCCTGGTAACACAGGAGTGCCTGTCCCAGTCAGCCACCTCACTCTTTGATCAAACCCATTGTCACTGTGCAGGGGAAGGACAGACAAGGAGATCCGGGCTGAATTTAACCCCATCCCCACCCCCAAGGGGTAGAGGCTACAGACAGGTGGAAAATACACCAAGAGATAGGATGTTATTAGTCTGGATTGGATTCCTTAATCCCTTTCCTTCTCAAACCTGGGCAGCTCTGGGTCTCTGCTGTGCTGGCAGGATCCCCCCCCCCTCCACCATCCAGGGCTGGGGCCCCAGCCAAGCCCTCACAAGCCCTGCTGATAAAGTTACCTTCTGTGCCTAGGGCAGAAGGTCAGGAAAAGCCAGCAGCAATTTGAGGAAGGTTATGGTCTTGGGATCTGCACAAGGGTGAGGCTTGGGGAGGGAGAAAGATAGGAGTGGGCAATAAAAGATAGGCAGAAAGAGACAGTGGGGGGGGGCAACTGGCAGAGGAGTGTGGCCCCTAGCAGTACCATCTCTTTATGACCCATAAAGGGCACATAAACAGCCATCAACAACACCTTTACCTTCCCCCCTCCAATCTGTAAATGATCCTCCAGAGTCCACTACTGGCCTCAGAAACATACCTGTGCTGGTCACACAGTGGGTGCTGAGCCACAGGGGACAGGGAAGCCCAGGATGGAGGGGCTCCGCTTGACTCTGCCCACAGGCTGGAAGGCCCTGGGCTGCTCCCCTCCCCTCCCAGGGCCTCAGAACCTGTGGATGCTGAGTGAGGGGACCTGGATGTTTCCGGTGGAACATAGTCTCTTGTAGGCCAGGGCAGCCCCTGTGCGGGCGGTGGGCACCGTGGGGTGAGGAACTTACTCCTTTGGATGGTGCAGATTGTCAGGGGTCATCCTTTGTGGCTGGACAGCAAGGATCTTGCTGGAAAGGGGGACTTATGCCTACTGTGTGACCAGCGCTTCATGCATTTTGTGAATCTCCAACTCGGCGGCATCCCAAACAGCCCGTAGCCCACCATAGGCGCACCATCAATGGTGACTATTGTTTTTACTCCTCATAATCCTTGCGCCAGGCCTGTGAGTTATGCCTTACTCTCTGGAGCCCATGAAAATGCACTGAGCGGCCTCCAATCTCAAGGGGCTGGATTGACCTGTGCCCCCCACCCTTGCCGCCACCCCCAGCCCCTGTGGTGCTCTGGAAACCATCACCACTGCATTTGCACCAAGGCCAAGTCCTGGCTTCCCACAGGCGGCTCCCGGCTGAGGGCTGAACCTGCAGGGTCCTCACACCCACCTCAGAGGCCCCCCTCTACCGCCTCTCTAAAACACGGGGAATGTCATGGATGTGGAATGAGCCTTTTCCTGATGCCCTGGCCACCAGAGATAGGTGACGGACTCTGCCCACCGTTCCCCGGGGTGCCACCCCTTGCCCACCCCATGAGTCACTTTCTGTCCTCCTCTGTCCTGCCCTGAGGCCCAGGGACCAGCAGCGAGCACTTCCTGGGTGGCTCTGCCCTCTGACTTCCCGTTGGGGCCAGCCAATAGGAAGCCCCCCCCGGGATGAGACGGTGGGTCACGGTTGAGGTCGGGGTATTCTTGGCTTTCTTAGCTTTGTCCTCACATGCCTGCAGCTTTGTCAGGTGACACCCATCCCACCCCCAGTCCCGAGCTGGAGCTACCAGCCTCCTGCTGCCGCTGGCCCCTGTTGGTTCCTTTAAGCTGGTTCACACCTCTGTAGAGCATCTCGTTGTAACTCTCCCTTCCTGCGTACAGTTCTGCTTCCTGCAGGACCTCGGCTGGATGAGAACCAAAGCCCACCCTCAGGGAGAACGAGGGGCTGGTGGCTGCCCCGTTGTGTTTGACCATCACCCCCAGGCAACAACAGGTGGTGACCTTGGGGCGGGAGAAAGCAGAGGGAGCACGGTTTGGCATGACAGGGCATGCGTGCATCTCCCTAAGTCCAAGAGGACACAGAGCAAGGTGATGAGGTCTGGGCTCACCCGAGACAGCCACCTTGGAGGAGAGGGGATGCTCGCAGGCCACGGGGGCCTGGCTGCGTTGGACAAGGCTGAACAGAGCCAGCCCTGCCAGGCCAACAGTTGTGCGGTGGGACAGCCCCTGGCAACCGCCCCCCTCATGAGAGCCAGCGTCTCGACGGCGCCAGCCGCCCAGGGACCGAGGGGTCAGGGGTTAAAAGAGGGCAGGGGAGATGTGACATTGTCCAGATGGGGCCAGAGAGTGGAGAAAAGGAAAGCCATTTTGTGTTTGGGCCCCGCCCAGCAGGGGCTGGTGGGTAACGCTTGGAAGGCCCCCGGCCCTCAGGTTTGAAAAACCTAAGCTCAAAGGATCCCGACCAGTGAAGCTGGAATAGAAGAATGACTGGGCACCTCCACCTGCCCCCCTTCCCCTCTGTGTTCAGTCCCCTCCTGTGGCCACACTGTCCTGTGCCGAAGCGGCCACCTCGGTGCCGCTCGTGCGTGAGCCCGCCGAGTATCGCCGTCTTGGGGCTGGGGTGGAGCCCACAGGAAGGAGGGCGCCACGCAGGGCGCGGAGTTTGAACTTGAACGTCAGAAGACTTGGGGGATGAAGTAGCGGTGTACCTGTCTCCATTTCTTAAGCATCTAATACACACTTACTGTATACCAAACGCTGCCAAGCTGCCAAGCCCTTCCGCACACGCTGCCGCAGTCAGCTCTGCAGCTGACCCGGCGCCTCCCCCTCGCTGTGTGGCCGCATGTCTCTGAGCCTCCATGTCCTCGTCTTAGACTGAGCATGCGGGACCCCGGTGTCTGGAGTGCTTTGGAGACGGAGTGTCTGTGGATGTCTGTGTCCTCTGACGGACATGGGGCATGGGGCGGCTGTGGGAAGTGTTTTCTGGGATAATGAATACAGTTATTTTACTTTTTTAATCAATAATTTTGGGGTTTATGATTTTCAAACAAAAGATTAAGCCCACATACAGGTGACTTGCATTTTATGGTAACCCCAAATACAAGGATTTGCTGCAGCATGATATGGCAACATGAATGAAGTCTGAGCGAATGGACAAAATTGAAATTAAGATAAACTCCCCCCCCCCCCCCCCCCATTTAAAAGCTCGTCAAGGAATCAGGGAATTTCAGTGTGGATGGGGCAGAGGGCCCTGTAAATGTGTTTGTTGCTCTTGCCACAAGGGGGCGCCACTCTAGCAGGTACACCCTTGTCCCGAACCTGGTCCCAGCTGCCCTGCTGGTGGGAGATCTGAGGACTGGCCATCTGTGCAGAGAGCAAGTGGGTGGTGCGAGGGACCCAGGTGGGTGGGAGGCCCACCGGGAAGAGCTCCACGAGGACGCCCCCCATGGGCTGGTTAGGACAGACTGGGAGGCAGACGGGCAGAAAATGGTCAGCCCCAGGGAGGTCAGGAGGCTTCTCAGGGGCCCAGGGAGGCCAAGATCAGAGGCCTGGGACAGCTGCAGGGTGTGGTCTGCAGGCTGTCACATAAGCCCCAGCAGAGGAGCACCCCCCCCGCAGTGCTGGGCAATTGTGGGGGGCCACAGAAGGGTGACCTTCCGGAGTCAGAGCCTGGGCCGGCTGGCTGACCACACAGATGGGCGGCCAGGCCAGGCCTTTGTGGAGGGTGAGAAAACACTCCTGAGCTGAGCTGGCTTCTCACCTCCGCCCACCTATGTGGCCTTCGCTTCCACTTCCTCCCTGGACTGTCCTCAGGCGTCCAGCCCTGGCAGGTCACTCTGTTGGTGTCCCTAGGGGGGACATCCAGGAGGAAGGACATGCTTCCCCTGACCAAACATGCCAGGGGGTACCTCACCCAGGCACACCTTCCCTGTTCCACCTGTCAGGGCTCAAGGTGAGGTCATGTTGCAAGCATCAGATGCGAACCCCCTGTCTGCCCAGAGTGAGGAGGCTTCTTGGATGCCCTGGGCCATCTGCCATGGCAATGCTGAGACCCCAGCCAGCTCCTCGGGTGTTCCTGTCCTGCTTCTGGCCCCTTTTCTTGGGAGACAGGCCAGAGTACCTGAGGGTCAGCCAGCTGAGGGCACCTGGTTCTCCTCAGCCCTTGTGGATGCTACAGCCACGGGGCACTGCCACCAAACCACAGGTGACCAGCTGCCTACATGACGTCTTCACCCACTCACAGGTGATCAGCAGATTAGAGGGCACAAGCCCACCACTAAGCCCTGAGCATATGGCCAAGCGCCTGGGGAGCACCTACACACTCCCAGTCTGTGCCCAGACACACTCGGGGTGCCACTGACACTGGTCTGCCCAACCTTGACCTTTTGTGCATCTGTTCATTGACCACTGCTCATTGAGGGCACTCTTGTCCACATGCACACACACACTCAGACACGCATACACTCAGGCATGCATGCACACACACTCAGACATGCATGAACACACATACACTCAGACATGCATGCACTCACACACACACTGAGGCATGCATGCACACACACACTCAGGCATGCATGCACACACATACACTCAGACATGCATGCACTCACACACTCAGACATGCATGCACACACACACACACTGAGGCATGCATGCACACACTCAGACATGCATGCACACACACACACTGAGGCATGCATGCACACACAGAGACATGCACTCACACACACACTCAGACATGCATGCACACACATACACTCAGACATGCATGCACACACATACACACTGAGGCATGCATGCACACACATACACTCAGACATGCATGCACATACACACTCAGATATGCATGCACACACACACTCAGACATGCATGCACACACACACTCAGACATGCATGCACACACACTCAGACATGCATGCACACACATATACTCAGACATGCATGCACACACATACTCAGACATGCATGCACACACACACACTGAGGCATGCATGCACACACACTCAGACATGCACACACATACACTCAGACATGCATGCACACACACTCAGACATGCATGCACACATGCACACACCTCTTACCCCAGGGAACACTGATGGCCTCAGGAAGGAAGAGTCTGCAGGTTTCCAGGTCCTGCTGTACGATGTGTCTGGAACCCCAGTCAACTCCTTCTCCCATCCCCTCCCCTCCCCTCCACTGGCCCAGCCCCTGAGACACTGGCCCACATCCCTGAGGACGTCCCTTCCTCTCTGTCCCAAGACCCACTCCTCAGGTCGGGTCCCAATATGGTCAGGCCCCTCTTCTTTCCCAGCACCTCCCTGGTTCCTTAGCCTGGTTACTGGGAAGTCTCTTCAGGAATCAAAGTGGCTCCATGCACCCATACACAGACCCTGGCCTCAGGCTGGTGCTTGGGTTTAAATCCTGACCTCACAGACCTATTGCTTCCTGTGTGTTCCTGGGCAAAACTCGGCTAACACTTCTGAGCCTCCATTTCTTTGTGCTTGTATTTCAACATCCCAAATAGATGCATAGGTGGAAACACGCCTGCATCCCCTCTTCTACTCTGGCCTAATTCCAGCTTACTTTGATGGCTGCTTCCTCCTGGAAGCCCTCCTTGATCTCCCCAGGCAGTCGGTGACTTTGCCTTCTGGCTCTATGGTCCCTGTCACCTCCTGTTCCTGTGTCTCTCCTTACACATTGTGACTCCCTGAAGGCAGGGGCTCGGGTGACCCTGGTGCCCAGTGTCAGAGGCCACTCAGAGCCAGGCCATAGAGACTCTAGTCACTGTCCCTGGAAGGCACCGGGGGAAACAGAAAGGAAACGGGACAGCAGGCTGTGGAGGGGGGCTGCCCCTCCCAGCAATGTGGAAGACACTGGTTTTTCCATATGTTTCTCTCCCCCCACAGCATTCGCCTGAGGAGCGAACTTTGGGTTTGGCAGCGACCCCAGGACTCCGTGTTTCTCAGTTCCTTCCAAGGCTCCAGGAAGCATCTTCCTGCCCAACAAAGTTTGGATCCTGTGAAGGGGGCTCCCCTTTCCCAAGGTGGTTCTCCCTCCCAGGCACCCGTTTCCTGCCTTCAGTTCTCTGGGGTGTTGGAAGGAAGGTCTGGGAAGGGGCCAACTGGCCTGAACCAAAGCCCCTGACCTGGCCTTGCCCTGGGAGGCCAGCCCCAGCTGAGGGTCCCCTGTCCTGGCTTTGTCCCCTGGGCCCCAGCCCTCTTCCTTCCGGGCACCTGACCCTTGGTCCCTGACCTCTTGCAGCTCATGCTGCTTCTGCACCCCCTCCAATCTCTCACCTGCTGCAACTCTGACCCCAGACCCTGGCCTCAGAAACCACCCTGTTGCAGGGAAGACAGCAGGCCACAAATTCAGACATTGGGGTTTGACTTTGGCCTGTTATGTCGCCATGAGACCCGGGCCTTGGGCGTTCTCAGACGCAGGACGAGGACCGTGGCCCCAACCCAGGGAGGACTGCAGAGGCTCAAGTGAGCAGGTGTATGCCTGTTCCTCCTGCCCGCACTGCTTCTGTTCCTTGCACAGGCTGCCAGCCTGCCCACCCCTGCACCCTGACTCTGGCCAGGCCTGGCCCAGAGCCCCCTCTCCCCTCCTTCCCTGCTCTGGTGTCTCTTCCTCCAGGAAACCTTCCTGTAGCCCAGCCTCAGAGATGGCTCTCCCCTTGAGCCCCCTACTCAGCATCAAGCCCCAAACTTCACCAGATAGCCTGATCCTCCTCAAACTCTTCCCCTATTAATTTCTCAAGAAATTAAGAGAAGGCTAAGAGGAGTTTCACTCAAGGCCAAGCAATGCGCCGCCCATATGGGGTTTGTTCAGGTGTCTGAGGCCTCTGAGGGTCAAAGGAGCCCTGACTCCTCCCCTCTGGGCTGCAAATCACTTCACCTCTCCAATCTCAGCCTTGGTTTCCTGCCCTGTCTAAGGGGAATAAAAAGGGTGCTGCTTTCCAGAATGCAGTGAGGATTCATGAGGATTGCTCCTGAGCACTCAGCCAGGCACCTGGCACGCATTTAATAATTAGCAACTTAGAAAAGAAAGCCCGAACCCACAGGCCTCTCCCTCTTACACCTGTCTTCCTTAGAGCAAAGCTGTCTGGTGGTCCCTCCTTGAATTCCTGTCCTGGGCTGGTCTGCCCAGCTGCCCACCAGCCTGTCTCCTCTTCCCAGGAGCTCGAGCACCCCTCCCGGGGCTGTGCAGACATGGCCAGCAGACACGGCCCCGAGACGGGCTACGTGGGTCTACAGTGTGATTCAGATGCTCAGCAGTCACGAAGGAGCCCAGACGCCGAGGCCGGGGCAGCAGGGAGGCCCAGGCCCAGCCCAGCTTCCTATGCACCGGAGACCAGATAACAGGCACGCCAAGTCTGCCTTGGCCTCCGGCTGAAACCGGGCGTCCCGGGAGGCTGGCATGGGGACAGGCTACTCGGGGCCACAGCTGCACGGGGAATATGCATCTCACATGCATGAAGACATGACAAATGTACGCATTAGCACAAAGGACAGGCCACCCTGGTGTCTTTGTCCGCTCACACTGCCTCAGTGAAATACCACTGACCCGGGGGCTTACCCAACAGACATTGATTTCTCACAGTCCTGGAGGCCGGAGTCCAAGATCAAGGTGCCCGCAGGGTTGGTTTCTTCTGAGGCTCTTCCCTGGGCCTGTGGCTACCGTCTCGCTACCTGCCCACGTGGCCTCTCCTCGGCGCGTGCGGCAAGAGAGTGAGCTTTCTGAAGCCCCTTTTCTCAAGGACGCTAATCCTATCAGATCAGAGCCCCACCCTTATGACCGAATTTAACCTTAATTACCTCCCAAGAGGCCCCATCTGCAAACATAACCACATGGGCCATCAGAGCTTCAACATATGAACTTGGGAGGACACAAACATTCAAACCATAGTACCTGGTGACAGCCGCAGAGTCGTGCTGATTCTAAAATCTGTGCCCAGCTCAGTTCCTAAGATGCCTGCCCCACTGTCAAGAGAGTCAGGAGGGAAAGCGAGGGAGAACTGACTCCCAAAACGTCCTCAGCCAGCATCTCATTTGTCCCCTGCATTTTCAGCCCAGGGAAGGCAAGGGCTACCACCTGGGTGTCCATCCCCACAGGCCGCCTCCCAGGCTCGCGTGCACACACACACACATACACACACACAGGAATGGCCCTGTGCATGCAGATGCGTGTTCACGTGGCTGCAAGCGCTCGGGGATATCCAGGTGTGTTCTTGGGGACACACGTGTTGTTTGTGGCTGTGTGTACACAGGAGATCACACAGGAGCACACAGACCATGTTTCCCTGCACCTGCCCCTACATTTTGCTACCATGCCATTTTCTGGTGTTTTCTGCCGAATTTGAATGCCTGCCCTTGTCCCACAGTTTCAAGATTCAAAGCTGGCTTTTAAGAACCTAAACTTGCAGAAGCAAACAGGAACTTGAAAAGGAATGTGTGCAGATGGGGTCTGAGTCATCAGGAACTTAACTGGCAGGTTCAAGGGCCCAGCGTCTCATTATCAGAGTCCCCTAGAATGGCTCCCCAGACGTCAAGGCTGGGCACTGGTGGCGGGCGGGTTTTACAATGACCCTGCCTGAGGAGACCCAGGCTAGGAATGGGAGCCCCATTTGTCTGCCTCAGCTCTGTGCCCCATCCCCACTCCAAGACCAACACAGAACATGGGCTGGGTCAGACCACAATTTGAGTCCAAGCTCCTCATGTATCATTGGTGGGACCCATGCCAGATAACCTGACTCCTCTGAGCCTCAGTGTTCTCATCTATAAAATGGGCATGTTAGTGAAGATCGCATGAGATGATGTACATAAAGAGCTTGGCACACAGACTAGATGTTAGCTATCATTACCGTTATTGCTACTGTCAGTCTGGAGTTCGGGGGGGCCCCCCAGACTCTATTTGCCTGAAGGATGAAGTAGCCTCCTGGGAAGGAACTGCCCTGAGGAACAGGGGAGTGAGGCTCAGGACTTGGCCCTGGAGAGGTGAGTGTAAGCACAGGGCGGTGGGTCCCCCTACTCACCTTGAGCACCCACAGCGGCACCCACAAGGTGCAGAGCCTTGCCCACATCTCAGGGGGATATCGGGGGTGACAGCCTCTGGAGTCGTGGAGCAGCTGACCCAGGCTCCGGCAGCCACACGAGGCAGTGTCTGAGGGTCTCTCCGGGGGACCAGAGCAAGGGAGGAGGAGAAAGACAGGATGGAAGCTTCCAGAAGCCCGCCCGGGGGGGCTCTGCATCCTGCTACAGCAGGTAGCCTGGAACCATGGAAATACCGCCTGGCTCCTGGATCCTACTTCTGTTTGTGCCCCCCTGATTTTGTGGAACGGAAAACAGTTTTGTTTTTCCTTACTGGGGGAAAAAAAGAAAGTTAATTGGGAAATTCAGTGTGAGCTCCCATGAGGACAATCCAACCACCTCCCACCCCTCTGTGTTCCTGAGGATGCTCACTATGATGCCCCTTTCCCATATAGACCTACAGGGAAAGATGTTGTTTGTTTGCTCAACAAATGTTTACTGAACACTCTGCACATGCCAGGCCCTGATGATTCTGTGTTGAACGAGGCAGACGGCGCGGCCCTGCCCAAGGGGGGCTCCCTGTCCCTCAGGGGCCCAGCTGCCCCAAGCTGCAGGAACACGGCCTTAGAACCAACTGCACAGACTCAGGTTCAGATCCCAGCTCTGCCCCCATCATGCTGGGACGCTGCTTGCCCATCTGTGAAATGGGCACGGCAAGCCTGCTCCACATGATTCCTGGGAAGTCCGTGAGAAGAGATGCCTTTTTCTGAAGTTTTAAAAATGTAAAACCAGACAACATACCTCTTCTAATATTTACATGTGAAAAACCAGATTACTTTCTTGTTTAATTTCAGACCCGAGTTCAGCAGTGTGGCCACCTGGGTGAGGGGAGAGCAGAGGCCCTGGGTGGGAAGAAGTTATCGACAATGTTCTGGTTCTCGTGTTAGGTGGTGGGTCCCAGGGTCTCTTACTGACATACATAAACTATGAACACACCAGGCCAGTCACAAGTGTGAGGTGTAAACCAAGGACCAGCTCAGGACCCGGTCCTGTGTTTTGAGGTCCTCACAGAATTAAAACAGAATGAAATGCTGTCTGTAGGGAGCCTGGCTCACAGAAGGCACTAAATAAATGCCTCCTCCCCAGCTTCCTTCCTGCAATGTGACATTTTCCTTGCTTTTACAAAGCAGATTTGTGCCATCCCGGTGAATTTTAGAAGAGACGAGAAGCACGTCTCCCTCCTGAAGAATCAGTGTTTGCTCCAGAGCCCCTTAGTCGCTGTACGGGCAGAAGACAAGCGCCCACTGCGGCGGCCTGTGCCGGGTCCCCCCCAGCACCTCGGCTGTCCTCTTGTGTCCAGTGAGCCCCCAGCACTCTGACGTACGTGGAGCCAGCCACAGGGAGCTGCTACAGCTGCGGGGGGCCATGAGGACAGGAGCTTCTGGCTCCCCATCCCCATGGTTGCTGTCCTAGTTAGAGTTCCCCAGACAGGAAGGATCAATATTTAATATTTAGGAATTTCTAATAAGGAATTAGAATTTATTTATTATTTATATTTATTATAAGGAATTATTATTATTTTATGATAAGGAATTGGCTGACATGATTATGGAGGCTAATGAGTCCTAAGCTCTGCAGTCAGCAAGTTGGACACTAGGAGAGTCGACATTATGATCCCAGTCCAAACCTGAGGCCAGAGACCCAGGGGAGCCAAGTGGGTGGTTCCCGTGTGGTCTGGAAGGCTCAAGGCCCAGGGAGAACTGGTATTTCAGTTCAAGTTCAAAGACGGGAAAAAGCCAATGTCCCAGTGTAAAGCCAGTCAGGAGGAAGAATTCTCTCTTACTCCTAGGAGAGACCGCCTTTTTGTTCTAGTTGGGCCTTCGCCTGATTAGGTCGGACCCACCCCCATTCGGGAGAATAATCTGCTTTGCTCAGGCTACTGATTTCAATGTTAATCTCACCCAAAAACACCCTCACAGGAACACGATAATAATGTTTGACCAAGTATCTGGGCACCTCATGACCCAGTCAATATAAAATTAGCCATCAGGTCTGCCAAGAGTCCACATGGGAGCTCAGCACCAGAACCCCTGCTTACCTGGACCCGCAGACTGGGCCTGGCAGAACCCTGCTTTGCATCATGGCCCCAGCCCACATTAAAGACAATACAGGAAGCTGCTGGGAAGCTTCCCGGTGAGTGGGACATTGAGGATGCTGGCAGCCCCATCACCCCCTCTCCACTGGGTGATGGTTGCCAAATTTAGCAAATAAGAATACAAGACACCCAGGGGTATCCGGGTGGCTCAGTTGGTTGGGCATCCAACTCTTAATTCTCAGCTCAGGTCTTGATCTCAGGGTTGTAAGTTCAGGCCCGTGTTGGGCTCCATGTTGGGCATGGAGCCTACTTAAAAGAAAAAAAGGTTAAAAAAATGCAAGACACGCAATAAATTTAAATTTCAGGTAGATGATGAACAATTGTTTTAGTATAAGTACATCCCATGTAATATTTGCCTACATCTTATGTACTTACCACACTCATGGCTTCACTGTTGTTTCTCCTTTATTCTGAGTCCCTGTTCCCTTCAGGTCTAGGGGATGAATAGAGAGACTAAGAATGGGGCCAGGCTCCCTACCCTGCCCTACTCTGCATGAATCACCCTTAACGTGGCCCCACGGTGTACACAGGGCCCCCGTGCGGTTTTCCACACCAGCCTTCCCCCCGGGCCCCTCTCTCCTCTGTCTCTGTCTCTGTCTCTACCTCTCTCTTTGGCACTAAGTGCTTTGTTCCCTTGGTGTTCACTCTCGAATCAGACCGTGTTGGCTGAGCACAGGCTCATTGCTCCCGATCCCTGGCCGGCAGCCTCAGCAGTTCTGGTCACTCCCCCCACGTGTCTCCTGAGGATCAGATGCTCTGAGTCCAGAGCCTGAGGAGCTTGTGACAGAAATGCTAGCGTCGTGGTCCCCTGGTGGAGAAGATGCATCTGTTGAGGGGATCCACAAACCTCAAACCCTATCAGACAGACTTGCCTGGCCTGTGACCAGCCATCAGAGGAGCGAATCCGTGACTTGAGAGTGGGCAGAACTGTCTGCACCCCACCTTCCACTTCAGGTTACTGCGTGATCTTGAGCAATCTACGCCACCCTTGTTTCTTCGTTGTCATTGGCAAGAGTTCTGCTTGTCAAGCAGTCTAAAGTTTGTTCTTCTACCCCAAATTCTGGGATTCTGTATACGGGTAAAGCAGATAATCTGGCTAGTGTCAAGATTAGCAAGATAGAGAGGCTCAACCAATATTCAATCTGCCCCAGAATAAACATTCATCCATTTGTTCAACAAACACCAAAGGTTTGCTCATTGATGGTGCTTAGAACAAAATCACCCACACACTTGAAATGCTCACAAATGCTGACTTTCGGGGCTGCCAATTTAATGGCGAACGTATTGGAAAGGGTGGTTTGGTCTTCCAAGTTTAGACACGGGCCAAGCGTCTCTGGCTAATGCCAGAAGGAGCTGATGGACCTTGACATTAGGTGGAGCCCACATCTTGCCATTTTATTTGTTTTGTGCTTAGAGGAACCGATGGCAGAGAGAAAGAGGGTCACACAGGCAGAGGGAGGGATGGTGATAGGGGCCACTGACCTTCCTCTGTCTCCTGCCTTGACCACATAGGACATAAAGTGAATCCTTGCTGGACAGGTCAGCAGGTCAATGATCAACTCCCCCATCTGCTGTGAGGTTCAGCACCAACTTGGTGCTGCCAAGGTTTTCCCCAAATGACAGATTATCACCAAGTTCCCCATAAGAACAGCCTATAAGGTCTTCAGACCCTCCACCGTGGTAATAAAAGTCATTCAAGCCCTAAAGAACCGCTAACCTTCAAACTGAGAGAATTCTAAAAAATCACCTATGCCCAGTATCTTAGTCCATATTGTACAGATGGGGAAACTGAGGCTCAGAAGGGGAAAGTGATTTGCCCAGGATTGCACGGGTGGGCAGGGTGGCTGGCAGGGGACTCCCTACTCTGGTCGCTGAACCAAATGAAGAGATCTTAAAAGCACTCTGTGGCCCCATCGCAGGACTCCTGGCCCCAAAAGCACCCAAACCCTGGTTTGGATGGTGCAGACAATAATGGTGCCATCACAACAGTAAAGCAAAGCCACATCCATCGGTCCTGCTTTGGGCCACATGGGGGCTTTTACTTTTGCAGGCTGGTGGGAGTCCCCACACCAGGAATTAACCTAATGGCTCCAGAAAACAAGACATGAATTTCGAAGGGACTCTCTGTCCAGTTTTTAGACGGGGACAGTCAGATGATGGAAAGATTCTCTGCTGAGACCACACACACACCAAGCTGGCTTTGAAAGTCTTTGGAACCGATGCCGCACGTGGAGCCCAGCTAACCCCTCCATCAAGCCCCGACATGCTACCAGCATCTCCCTGAGTCTCTGAGCTTGATAAAGGGATGGCCCAAATAGAGGAGATGAATTCCAGGAATTTGATCTTTCAACACCCAAGGAGCTGGAGCCTGGGGCAAAAAATTCCTTCCTGCCTCTTTAAATGGTTTTGGTGCTTCTGGTACTTGGCATCCCGTATGCCCTCTTCTGATCTGTGGTCATTCATTCATCCGTCCACAGAGGCAGTGAGCAGCTTCTGTGTCCCAGGCCAGCAGGGCACACCCAAGCTTCCCCACCCTCTCCTGGGTTCAGGACCCCGCGCCCTCTCTTTCAGGGCACACATTACCCCATCTTCAACTGCCTTGGACGTGTCTGATTTTCCCAGCAGACCATGATGCTCACGGGCAGAGACTAACACAGAAGAGGGTCAAGTTACGATGAGGTCATGAGGGTAGACCCTAATCTAATATGACCTTGTCTTTATTAAAGAGGAAATTTGGACACAGGCACCCATAGGGACAGTGTCTTGTGAAGATGAAGGCAGAAATTAGCGCGATGTGTCTGCAAGCCAAGAACACCAAAGACCACCAGCAACCAGCCAGCCACTTGGGGAGAGCCCGGGAACAGATTCTCCCTCCCAGCCTCAGAAGGAACCAGCCCAACTGACACCTTGACCCTGGACTGCCAGCCTCTAGGAGTGTGGGAATATAATTGTCTGTTGCTTAAGCCCCCCAGTGTGTGGTGTTTGTTAAGACAGGCCTAGCAAAGGGATGCAGATTTTGGTAGGAATTTGGTGGGACTTGGAAGGCAGCGAGGTGTGTGCCAGCATCCTGCCTCAGAGGGAGGGAGGATGGGCTCCGGAGTCAGAGACTGACCCCAAGAACAACGGGGCTCGCGGAACGCTGTTGCGCAGCAGACAATCCTCCAGCACTCTCTGTGTTTCCTCACCTGCACCCCCGCCCCCAAGGCAGGCACTAGACTCGCCCTCACGCCCTCACGCCCTCGCGTAGAGATGGGGAAACAGAGGTCAGCTGCTGGCTTGCTGGGGAGGCATCTCAATCCAGAGCCCACAATCTTAACAGCACACTCCCTGTTTTGTCGGGCAGGTAGGTGGGTCCCCACTCTGCCTCTTCCAGCTGTGCTGTTTGAGCAAGTCACGCAGCCCCCCTGAGTCTCCGTCTCCCCATTTACAAAAGGGAGCCACCACTGCCTTCCGTAAGAGGTGGTGAGGAGAGGAGCCAGGCGCCCAGGACTGAGCCTGCAGAAGGGCTTCCTTGGGGAGTGCTACATTCAGGAGACTTCGGTGCTTAGACCCGTGCCCTCTGGCCCCAGCATGCTGGGTGCTCCTGGTCCCTGGGGCCCCCCCGGGAGGACGGAAGCACCCATGGCCCCTCCCCCACTTCACGCAGGACTTGGCAGGGAGGAGTTAACCATCTCTCTAGCCCCCCAGGCATGTGTGAAGACAGCTTGGGAGTCTTCCAAGGAAGAAGGGGAGGTGTGGGGGCAGCAGGGGGCCTTTGCCTCCCTTCACAGCTTGCTGTCCTAGCTCAAGCCCCTCCAGAAAGGAGCCCACTCCCCACTCCCCACTCCCGCCACAGCTGTGCTCCTCCCTGCCCCCGTAATCTACCCCCATTGCTAATATGGATCTGGGGGGGCCCTGAAGGGAGAGGCCAGTGCCCCCACAGCACTCACGGCCCTCCTGCCTGGCTTCCTGCTGGCGGGGACCCTCCGATCCCCGTGAAATGCCTGGCTTCCCCCGCGCACGTGGTACTGCCCCTTGCTGCCATAGCAGCTGCCGTTTCTTCTGCCCGGAGCACCCCTCCTGCCCTCCTTTACCTGCCGAAGCTCCGCTTTCCCTCCATTCCCCCTTCAACATGCCTGGCCACCGTGAAGCCTCCCAAGAGCGCCAGGGGACCCCCAGCGTGGGTCTCACCGCCCCACCCAAAACTACTCAGCACCGAGGACCGGTCAGGCGAAGTTCCCTGAAACATGCCAAAGAGCGTGTTCCTCTCCTGCTCAAGAACCCTCCATGGCTCCCTCTGCTCGTGGGACAGCCCCAGGTCCTTGCCTGGCCTTCGGCTGCCCACCACCCCCCACTGCTCCCAGTTACAGCCTCTGCTCGTTCTACGTCCCCTCTGGGGAGGGACACAGCTGGGCTTGAATTTCCGCTCCGTACAACCTCGGACATGCCGCTGAATGTCTGTCCCCAGCTCTGAGTGGGAAAGATTCAAGACCTGAGACTCTGAAGTCCCTCCCAACTGTGTGCCCAAAGCCAGAGTTGCTGCAGGCCGAGAAGTCCCTCCACGGGGCCACCAGGCACCAGGAAAAGTCTCCCCGGCCACCCGCAACCACCAGGAACATCTGTGCGGGGCTCACATGCGTGACCCTGAGGTCTGCTCTGCAGAAACCACTAACCTTTGGAGTCTCACAGAAGACTAAAATAGGAAGCCGTCTCTGCCTCCCACATGGGGTAGACAGTTTTCACGGTTCACACGGCACTTTGGCTCAGAGAACCGCGGCTGCCATTCCAGCATTTTCAGACGTGACAATCAATACTTAAAATCGGGTAGGAGCGGAAAGGTGAGTGGGGCTGCCGGCAGGGCCCGCTTCCCAAAGCCTCCACCTGCCTTACAGAACATCTCCCCTGGCTTCTGAGGAGGTCCAAGGTGGGGCCTGCACACGCGCACACACACACACACACACGCACAAACGCACGCACGCGTACTCACAGAGAAACACGTGCATTTACACACACACACTGCCAAACATCCACAGGCCCACCATCAGCCACGCACACCCCCCCTCACCTGTGCACGGGCATGGCCAGTGGCAGGTGTTGTACACACACCACTCTTCTCCATGGTGCCCAGCCTGACCCTATGTCCGTCCCCCCAGAGCTCCCCTCTTGATTGTGGCCTGCCTCTGACCAAATCTACAGGGTGACACGCAAAGATACAAACCGACACACGCCCACGCACCCTCTCCTCTCCCTAAGATGTACACACTACACGTAAGCCCAGGCCAGCACGCCGATGCACGCACATAAGCACCTGCTCCGAGGTGGACGTTCTGTGCAATGGACGGAGCTCAAGCCTCCAGGAGCTCCTCTAAGGTCCAGAGGGAGCAGAGGGTGGGTGGGCATGGGGGAGCCGCTGAGTCAAAGCTGGAAGTCAGGTCCCGGCAAGGCGATTTTGCAACAACACCAGGACTGCTCTGCCTTTGGGCCCCAAGCTGGTGTCCCATGCTTCTAGAAATGAAGAAACCGAGTCCCAGCAACAGGCTGCCAGCCGATGGTGGAAAGGACCTCTGGGCTTGGCCTCCAGTCCACTCCAAAGGCTGGGCTCTGGGAAGTGTCACTGGCTCAGTGGACACAAAGACCGACTGAAGCCCTCCTGTGTGCCGGGACGCCAGGGTAGGGAAAACAAAGATGCTGCCATCTCTGTGCTTGAGGAGCTGGAGGTCTGGGGCGGGGCGGGGAGGGGGCTGGCAGGCGTGCAGGGGCGGCCACCCCGGCAGAGCAGAGCAGAGCAGAGGGCAGGGGCCGGAGGGGCATTTGGAAAGGGGATGCACGAGGGGATGGGGACGGGAGAGCTTTCAGAAGCTACAAGTGGTTTGGCGGCGAGAGCACGCGGTGGGTGGAGCGGGTTCCTGGCACTCGCCGACGGTTTGCCTGAGAGTCAGGGTGGGCTCCTGGCATCCAAACCGTTTCTTCTGGAGCTGCTGGCTCCGAGAACCCAGAGGAGGAACTTCCCTCGGTTCCTAGCTGACAGTTTGCTTTCTGGGCAACCTTTACCATCTCCGAGTTACACGCTCGGCGGAGACTTCAGGGTGTCGCGCTGACATTTCAACTCCTCCAAGCTGCTTGTCACCTCCGTGTTTGATTTCTATGCAGCGAATAAGAGGGTGGTGTCTGGCCAGCCCTGGAGCCCAATGAACAGGTCTGGCCTTTTCTTGGGGAACATTTGAAAAGCTCTTGGCAGGACCCCGAATACACATGGGAGGGGGCTGCCGGGCCCACTGGAAAAACTCCAGCAGTGGGGAGAAGAGACTTCCAGAAACCAAGGGAACTTTCTGAGCCTGCAGTCTAAGGAAAGCACCTGGGGGTGGCTCCCCCGATCATGGGTTAGACGTGGGCAGGGCTGTAAACCCGCAAAAGGTGGCCCCTGTCCATTGCCATGTGACATGGGACCAGTCCTCTTTGTAGCTGTGGGGTGCTTGTCTGCTTGACAAGGGCTCAGAGCTTCAGGCTCATTATTTACAAAACTGGGATAATGATCAATAGCTCACAGGGGTCCTGTGCTTTGTAAAACATCCATGTTTTGTAAAGTGGAAAACACCATCTGTACATAAGGGATTATTGTTTTCGTTAGTGACAGGATGATGGAGGAACCCGAATCCCTGAGTCACCACCAGGAGCAGAGCCGCCCACCAAACGAGACCCCTGCAGGAAAGCTGGACTCCCTTCCTGTCTTCATGGCATCGCTGGATTTGGGGGCTCCTTCGTGAGCACAGCCTCCCCCTGGCTCACGTGTGCGCCTTTGTATCACCATCCCGGGCTGTGCTCCACCCCTGAGAGCCACATTTCACGCGGGCTGGGTAGCACACAGGTCATCCGGGAAATCGGTTCAGGGGAGTGAAAGGAGCAGAAACCAGCCTGGGGTGGGCCCAGGGTGGGAGCACCAGACAACAGGGTATGAACAGACAAATCTTTCAGGAAGTCTTCACTGGGGAGGGTCACAGGGGGTCAAGACAAGATTTTTTTTTTTTTTAAGATTTTATTTATTTATTTGAGAAAAGACAGAGAGAGCGCGCGCATGCACAAGTGGGGGGAGGGGCAGAGGGAGAATCAGACTCCCCACTGAGCAGGGAGCCCGATGTGGGACTTGATCCCAGGACTCTGGGATCATGACCTGAGCTGAAGGTAGACATTTAAATGACTGAGCCACCAGTCGGTGCCCTCAGATAAAATTTTTTAAAAGATCTTTAGTTTGTTGAAATATTGATAGGAAGGAGCCAGATTTTGGGGGGGGCGGCACGGAAAAGGTGAAAGTATAGGAAAGGGGTAGTTAACGGATTGTATAAGGTCCCTGAGATGGGAAGGAGTTAGGGCCTGATGAGCAGGTGGAGGGGCAGGCTGTGGGTAGAGCAGACCCATGTCGAGGTCACTATGGATAGTTAAGAATATGAACCCCATTAGTACTTAGCCGGGTGGTCAGCACCTAGGAAAAACTATTCTTCTGTTAAATGGTGCTATTTAAGAATGGGAATAAACTACCATTTTGGCCAAATGCTTTTTAGGCATCGATTGAGATAATCATATTTTTTTTTTCTCATATAACCTATTGATGAGATTTCTTCTACCAACAGATTACCCAAAACATGAAACCATTCTCACACTCCTGGGACGAAGTCTACCGGACTTTGATGAATAATTAACATGCTATTGAATTTGACATGTGAGTGTTTTACTAAGAATTTTCATATCTGTGTTCATAAGTGAGACAGGCCAATTGTTTTGAGGTTAGCTTTGATAGATTTTGGTGATGAGATTATTTCAGTTTTGCAAGATTATTTGGGGAGGTTTTGGTCTATTCTGTGCTTCGGAAAAGTTACGTGTCTGTTCTTAAATATTCTCAATAACTTACATGTAAAACTACCTGGCCTACAACCTTCTTTTGAAAGTATTTTTATTAAAATTTCAATGTATTCTATAATTATGGAAGATTTTGATATCCTCTCAAGATTTTTAGTAATTTATAGCATTCCAGATAATTGCCTATTTTCACCGAGATTTCCAAAGCATTAGCATAATTATATATATTATTCTTCTTGTGAGCCCCCTCTCTGCAATTACATCTTTGCCATGTTGTATGTATTTTGTGTCTTTTTATTTAATTAGAGTCACCAGATTATTAAAGTTTATTTTTATTTTTCAAATCCACTCACATTTCTCTGTCAGCTGTGTTTTTTTACTGCATTAAGTTGGACTTTATCTTTTTTATTTTATTCTGGTTGCATTTCCTCCTTTTCTAGATTATTGAATTGAATGCTTCAATCACACCTGTTTTAGCTTTCTCTTTTGATAAATAATGCATTTAATACTGTGGATCTGTGAAATTTATGGGTTTTTTTGGGAACACAATTGGATTTTTAAGACCTAACATATCTCTGGCTCTGGTCATTGTCCCATGGATGCTTAAACATAAGGTGCATTCTTTATTTCTGTGCACAAAAGGAGACATTTATTGTTATTATTATTCTGAGAGTCTTTACCTTTTATTAGATGTTTTGCTCACTTTTATCTGTTCTGGGGGAGGGGAGGGGCTACGGAGGGAACATTTGGGGGTGACGGATTCGTGCCCTAGCATGATGGCCACTCTGGTGTCCACGCCAGAGTGTGTGAAATTGTAGGCTGAAGCATCGTGCAGTTTATTGTACGTTCTAGTATACCTCAATAAAGCTGTTTTTATTTTTAAATTTATTTATTTATTTAAGTAATCTCTACACCTAACATGGGGCTCGAATTCACAACCCCAAGACCAAGCATTCCATGCTCCCCTGACTGAGCCAGCCAGGCGCCCCAGGCAAGCTGATTTGAAATGCCCTCCACCTTGTTCTAAAAGATTCGTGACGTCCCTGGAGATCAGCCCTGGGACTCTGGCCTCTGGGACCCCCCCCCCCATGGCAGCCCTGCTTCCCGTGGACAGGGCCAGAATGGGGGCCTTCCCTTCTTATGCAAACGTGAAAACTCTCTTGCCGTGGCTTTTTTCATCTAGTATATCTTAGCATAATTTTGCTTCTAGCAGCTATCTCTCCTTTAAGAGAAGCAAATGCATACCCAAGCTTCTATTTCTAGATCTGCCCGAATCAAGAACAATGTAACTGAGCCTGGCTGCTTGCTCAGTACTTCTAGCCCTGGTGGAATGCCTCCCTTCCTCGCTGCCCCCCAAGTCTTGGTGGTTTCAGTTTGGGGTTACAGATCCAGCCTCTTCTTCAGATCGTTTTTAATTTTATAAATTTTTTTTTCATGAATTTTGGGTTTTGTTTTTTTTTCAGTCTATCGTGCTGCTCTGTTTAGGGCAGCTTTCATACCTCCACCTCTGTGTTTGGTTTGGCCTCGGCTCTTGGGGCCAGCCCCTGATACCGCCGTCTTCATTTTGACTCATCTCTCCCTTGGCTACACGTCTTTGGATAATTGTTTTCCAGGAAGGTGACAGGAGCCATCGCTCCCCAGTCTTCACCTATCTAAGGATATGTCCCTGTGCCCTTCATTCACAAGAGACACATGGCTGGCACATAGCTCCTGGCCCCCAAACTTTTCCCCTCAAAGGTCTGAAGAGTGCTTGTATTTGCTTCTATCGTATAGTATTCGGAGGAGAAGCCTGGAGCAAGCCTGTGTTTTCTTCGTGTTTAGGTAGCCTGTTTTTTAATACTTTTCTGCTCAGTGAAAGAAACTTGAGAAACACAAAGAAAAATAACCAATCACCTATAATCAACCCCAAACATGGATAAGACTGTTAAATACTTTGATGCCTTTTTGATCTTTTTTTCCCGATGTAAAACACCAGCTCATATTCAAAGCTGACCTGAGAAGAATTACGAACAACAAAAGTATAGGAAATGTTTGGTTAAACGTTTTCAGCTACTTGGAAGAGAATTAGCAAGTGAATCTGTTTCTGAATACAGTTTTTATTAATAGAAAGTCACTTTCTCTTTGAGCTCATGAAATATATTTTAAGTAAATATTTAAAGAAGATGCATGGCGGTGGGGAGCAACATTAATGACTAATGTGTATGTGCTGACCACAGGCCTCGCGGTGGAGAAAAAAAAGCATCTGTCATTCGTGTGGTGATACCAGTCCAACCATTTCCTGTCGGCCTCCTCGAGGCCCTTCCGGCCTGTCCTCTCTTTCTGCCCCGCTCTAGCTGGCATCACCCCATCTCTCCCTGGGGCCATCACCTGGTCTTGTCCGCTCTGCTCCCCTCCTGCCCCCCTCCAGGTTCGCCACAAGCATCACAGATCCCTGATGTTTCACCAGAGCCCTGAGGTCTTTGCATGTCATGTGCTCTTCCTTCTTCCAGAATGTCCTTACCTTCCATGACCATCTCCTTGTCATTACCTCCTCTCTAGAGTCCCAGCCACTCCCCAAGAGCTTTCTGCCTTTCCAGTTGAGCATTGTTTCTATACCTTGATCAGAGCCCACCTCCTCCAGGAAGTCTTTTCTGACTTCCTCTGAATTCCCCAGCACGTTCTCTTTCTCAGAAATGCATGTTACTTCGAGGATGGTTTTAAAAAGTAAGTTTTCCCAATGACTGATATATTTGCCAAACCAGACCTCAGTGTGTGTGTGTGTTCTTTCTGGAACAAATAGGCTTTGAGGGGTGGGAGGGAACACAGCCTTTAATGAACTTGAAATTTTTCTGGAAAGTCTAGTATATGTGGTTTCTAGATTGTTCTGCCTCCACTAAGAGAAAGTACAACAAAAAGGAGCCAGGCAGACTAGCTTCACCACTTACTACCCCGGCAAGCTATACCACCCCTGCAGCCTCAAGTTTGTCCCTGTAAAATGGGCATAATATCGATATCACTGGGAGCACTTGCTAGGAGAAGGAGAAGCAGGAGTTAACGTGTCTATAAAGAATGCAAGTGGGCTTTGAAATTACAAACTCCGTGAGTACAGATAAAAAAGTCTCCTGTGATGGGCACCATGAGCATCACTTCTTTGTGTCCCCTCCGTCTCTAGTGTTCCTGTTAGGGGACACTTAGGGAACATCCCCTCCACCCGGCCTGAGAATTTCTATCATCACCATGTAACCATTTTCCCCTCTTACAGAAAACAGATGGGATTAACAGATTGTAACTATTGTCTCTTGTTCTTAAGCAAGGTACACAAGGATCTGTGTGTCCCCTCACAGAAGACAGGCTCTAGAGCTGCCACAAGGAAGGGAACATGTGAGGTCTGCAAATACCCTCAGGGTTCCCCTTTGTTTAGAAATCAAGCTTGCTTGGTGTATCAGTTAGGACTGTGTTCAACCACTTGTGACTGAAAACCCCAAATAACAGTAGCTCAGATGCTAGAGAAATTTATTTCTCTTTCACATTAAAGAGATCCAGAAGTAGAAAACACAAAACTGGTAAAGGACACAGGGCCATCAAGAACCTGGGCTCTTTCTAGCATACTGTTCCACCATCACTAAGGTGTGACCCTTGTGATCTAAAATGGCTGCTTGAGTTCCAGCCATCACGTCTATGTTCCAAACAGCAGGACAGAGGAAGGATCAAAGAAGGGCATGATTCTAACTAAGAGAAATTCCTAGTTGTCCCACAGGACATTTATGCTCACCCTTTACTAGCCATAAATTATTCACTTAGCTGCAAGGGAAACTGGGAAACAGTCTTTTGGATGGGTACCAATATACAAGCTAAAAATCAAGGTACTGAAATGGCTCTATCATAGGCCCATTGGCAGAAAGTTCCAAGGACTCCTGAAGGGGAAAGCACGGTGAGGAACAAGAGATCTTGCGAGGTGACTTTTAGTTTCTTGAGGGGGGCAGGGGTTGTTGCTGGAACATGGTCTGGTTCAGCCACGCCGGCACAAAAAAGAACATCTAAAAAGCCAGCTGGGAGCCCCAGTCAACCTACTGGGGCCATGCCTCTCTAGTGGCTGTGGTGAAGACCTCTGGCCTCAAGGGGGAGTGTCTGAGTCGGATTTCAGGGGTGACACGGCAACCAAGGCCTTTGCAGAGTCCACCCCTGCAGTTCTTGGATGGTGATCGGAGACTTCAGGAAGGGAAGCAGCACAGGACCCTCCAGGAACCACCGGGATGCGGAGCTCGGAGTCTGATTCATTTAAATACTGCACGGCTGGGTGTTCATCGTTGTAGCCCAGGCTCTGAAAGAGAAATGAGCAGTTCTAGGTGGAAATGTGGAGTTTGGTCTGAATGTTTGTGGGACCTGAGCCCCTTTAGTGGGGATTCCTGTGATATGAAGGCAGGAGGGTGTGATGAGGTCAACTTGGACACATCTGCATGTGCGAATACCATTAGCATAATACCTATATCCCAGGTAGGCAGAGAGCCAGTGCTGGAAGCCCGGAGCTGAGAAGGGCCCTGCGGGCCACACGTGTGCACACATAGGCACGCCCATGCACACTCACACACGCAGCCTTCCTTTACAGGTGAGGAGCAAGGCCAGAGAGGGAAGGACCTGGCCGGGATGGCACAGGCCAGCATCTGCTATCAGGAGGTAAGTATGAAGAGAGGGCCTCGGAGTTACGAATGTGGGGAAATGAACTCCCGCCTCCATTTGACCAGGAAGATGGTGGGGGATGATTCTTCCTGAAGACAGATCAGCCAGTCCCCAAGGAAGCAGTGGCCATCAACGGCCTTCCTGATGCCCATCACACCATGAGGCTTGCCCTGCCCCCTGGAGCCCAGCTCCGGAGTTAGCAAATGAGATCTGCAGAGAGACAAATGTGGCCGGCCAGCTTCCAAGCAGAGGGATGACGAAATGGGACCGCGTGTGACTACGGGGCACATTGGTGTGTCCTGAAAATGTGCCAAACCAAGTGTCCCGTGGTCCTCCGTGTCTGTCCTGCGAGGCATGCAGGTTGATGGAAAGAAGGCTGCACCAGCACCCAAGGACCTGACCCTGGACGCCGAGGAGTGTCGGGCAGGTCACATGATGTCCCCGAGACTCTGTGCCCTTGTCTGCCATGCAAGGCTCTGGACGGACTATCCCCAAATGCTGTCACAGCTCTGAGAGTTCTGCAGGGAGCTCAGTGGGAACCACATAAGCCTAATGGGGGAAGCAAGGATGGGCCATGGCATGGGGAGGAGAGAAAAGTGAGGGAAGGAGGGAGCATCCAGGACATCTGTGCGTTTGAATCTAAATCTCAATCTCCAAGTCGCCCTTTCTCCCCAGTGTGCCTGTTTCCTCATCAGCAAGATGAAATGCAAGTCTCTGTCTGGACTACCTCACAGCATTATTGTCAGGATGGAAGCATAATGCTTTGCCAACTGCCAGCCACTAAGCACCATGCGCAGGTGGGCATTTCTCAAATTTTATTTTTAGCTAATTGGTTGGAGAATGGAGAAATGCAGGCTCCGGTCTGGTGACCTTGGGTGAGCCTTTCTCTCTGATCTCCGATTCTCACTGCTCCAGGGGGAGGCTGGCCCACTGGATGTGCGCCAAGGCTCCTTGCGGTCCTGTCCTCTGTGAACTGGGTTCTGCCTCACCAGAGCCCCAGAGTCCTAGGACGTGGCAGGAGGAGGTAGTCCCAGCACTGGATCCCAGAGCTCACACGGAGCACAGCGATATGCTGATGTCACCGACCGTCCCTCTCCCCCCTGCAGGGTGGGTGGGGAGGCAGGAGGGTGTTTGCTTGTGTCGTAATGTTTAGAATTGCCAGCTCATGATTACATTTGTGTCTTATTGGACTCTAAGTGCCATGTGGATGAATACATGTTCCCAGAGGAGGCATCTGTCTTACTGATCCTGGCTTCAGCTCATTTATGTGTCCATCTTGGCTGGCTTGAGTTGTAAGCCCCTTTAGGTAGATGCAAAAAGTGAGTCCCGTGCCATCTGTCTGTTTTGACTCCATCACCCCATTTAAGCAATGCATTTTTTGTAAGCCCCTGAGGACTGTCCTCTAGAGGTCTAAAACAAAACAAGACTGTCGAATGCCCCACCATTCTGCCAGGGGCTCATAAAGTGTGGTATTGTCACCTGGCATCCGACCCAGGGGTTCGGATCAGGGGTTCCATGTACTGTCCTGGGTCACGTTCGTGGGCTTCCCAGAAACTGTGCCGGAGTTCCAGGGAGGCTGATGGGGGATCTCCCACCACTCTGCAAGATAGGAGAAAGAACCCACTTGTTCTCAGATGGGACCTGGGTAGGAAACCAAGAAGCCCCAGTTTGGGGGTGCAGTGGTTTCCAAGAGCTCGAGATGCCAGGGGTCAGTCAAGCCATGGCCAGTTATCCGAGGGAAGCATGTAGGTCCCAAGAGCAGAGCTGGTTCTAAGAGAAGGATCTGTGAGGAGGCAGGAGCTTTCTAGAAGACAAGGAAGGGAGGGTCCTGCCTTTGCGAGGCTCTGGCAGAGCACCAGGGCCCCGATCCAGATGGGCACAGTGGGGCATAAGTTCCTGGAGGTGATCAGCCACCACAACAGGAAGTGACACTTAGAAAATCTACTTGGAGTTGGATAGTTAACCACAGAAAAGGGGAAAATATTGCGGAAACATTAATCTCCTAATATTATTCTTTATTCTTATTCTTTCAACTCCCAACCCCCGCCATGACTCATGGACCGTCTCTCCCCTCCCCACTGCTCCCACCCAGGAGCTTGGCTCTGTGCACAGAGGCCTCGTGTGTCGGCCTGGTTGGTGACACCAAGACCAAGGCGCTGAATGGAAGTTCAATCTTAACCCGTGTTCCAGCCTTTCGAGCACACTAAAATAGTACATGACCTTGCATTCAGCGGACCTTCATCAATCTGGTTACATCAGCCCCCACTAGCAGTTTTATGTATCTTTGTTTAAAAATCCCAAGAACAAATCAAATATTAAAGGTTTATTTGTGTGCGTAGTAGCCTTTTATATCCAAAACATGGGATACCTGGTGGAGGAACAAGGGGTGGATTGAGCCAAGAGAGAACCACTGTCCTTTGTCCACGGTCTAACCCCTACTGAACTCTGGGGTCAGGAGAACAGGGGCCCCAGCTTCATCATGCTCCTACCCCCCAACCTGCCCAGCTCAAGACTGTCCTCAAAGGCTGGAAAGACTTCCATTGCATGTTCGTTTAATGAACAAATGTGGAGCCCACATTTCATGGTCTTCTGCTCCTACCAACTAATGTGGGTCCACAGCACTACACAATCAACCCACTCCACACACACACATGCATGCACACACACACACATACACACACACACACCAGCTCAAGTATTTGAGGGACAGCCCCTGGAGGGGTCCTACATAGGCTTGGGCATGCAAACAGCAGCTGCGGGACAGTCATGTGGCGGGCCCATCTTTTCCCTCTGCTTCCAACCCCCCCACCCCATTATAGCCCGCCTGCCTGGCCTCAGCACACCTGAAAGGCATCCACCGCTTCTTCAGGTCACCCCTGGATTCCTTGGGCACCACTGTCTGCTAAACCCCCATGGCGCCATACCCCATGTCCATGCACCGGGACTCTGAGGGGCCAGGAGCATGTAGCATTCTCCAGGCTCCTCAGGCGGTTCTGGGAGGAGGTGGGGGAAGAGATCTCCCTAGGTTATATTACCTTTCCCCACCTGGAGGGAGGCTTGCGGACCCAGGCCCCATCTGCATTGTCCGATATCTGAGTAGTAAAGTCTGAAGGAAGGAAATGTATGGTTTTCCTAGGTGACTCAGCAGCAGTGGAAATACCAGTGGAGAACAATGACCATCAAGCACTATCCGTTCATGCACTTTCGGCCTTCACCGGGCTAGGTGCTTTCCAGAGATCAGGTAGACAGACTAAGTTTTAGAGCTTCGTCAGGTAGAGGAATCAAACACCGATTTGATTTGAATCAAATAATCAAATAGAGTACATTAGTTAGTACATCAGTCAACTTTTTCTGTAAACCGCCAAAGAATTTTCAGCTTTGCGGGTCATGTGATCTCTGTCACAGCCACTCGACTCTGCCATGTAAGTGAATGGGCATGTGTTCCAATAAAACTTTATTTGTAAAAGTAAGTGGCGGGCAGATTTGGACCTTGGCCTGTGGTTTGCTTGTCCTTGGTTGAGGGTAATGTTAGCTGCTGCTATAAACCAAATCAAAAGTATCCTCATAGAAGTTTCTCTTTCACTAGTGAAAAGCCCAAAACAGGCATTTCTGGTCAGTGGGCGGCTCTCCTCTAAGTTCTGATTCAGACTCCCGGACACCCGCCCCCATGGAGCTCCGGCATCCAGCAGGATTCTGAGGGCACCGTGCTCATTGGCATTGGGCCCATGAAAGGGCGGAAGAGAGGACAGGAGACCTACAAGCTAGGCGCCGTGCCTGGAAGGGCACTTCCCCCTTCCCCCTGGGTTCCTTGGCAAGAACTAGTTCTGAGGCCCCATCAAGATGCAGAGGGACCTGGGAAAGTCCCCTCCCCCCGTGACTCCACGGAGGCAGGCAACACCTCTCCTCTCTGCTACAGGCAGGTGGGAAGGAAATTACCAGAAGTATCTGTAAGACACAGAGGAAATACTGATTAAATCCAGAAAGGACTCAGGTTTTGAAAAAGTCACTGGCATCTCTGAGACTCAAGAGGGTGGAAAGGGTGTTCTTAACTGAGAGCAGCCCACCTGAAGGCCAGGAGCGAGCGGGAGATGCTGGGAGGGGAAGGAAGGTCCCGAGCAAGGTGCACACAATGCCCACAACCCCAGGCTTCACCTTGGGGGTTGGGGTGGCGAATGTATGAGACGTGTGTCTTAGGTTATTCGTGTGGCTGTCGGGAGGATGGCTTAGGAAGGAATGAGATTGGAGACCGGGAAATCACAGAGTTCCTCAATAGGATTTACAAACAGGAGAAAAGAGGGAGGAGCCTAGATTGTTTAGGATGTAACCTCATAAAATTTGTTAATGACATTGTAGGCATGCAGGTTTCTTGGTTGGGTGACTGGGTGGGCGGTGGGGACCCTCACAGAAATCAGAAAGCCGAGAGGAGCAGACCTGGGAGAGGGGGTGAGGTTTGGACCTGCTGGATCGTCAGTGTTGGGGGACACTGGGTGAAGAGAGAATGCCCACCAGCGCTGGGCCCAGAGAGCTGCCAGCGGAGACCGCAGAAGTCATGTCACCCGCTGGGCCAGCAGGGCGGGCACCCACCAGCCAACGCTTTAGTGGGGAGCTGTCTGGAGTGAGACCGGACTGTGGCACGGTGTGGAGGACGTGCCACAATTTACACCAGAGAATATTGATTTCAAACAGGTGGGAGATACGAGCCAGCAAAGAGAGACGGGAAAAAGACTTTGCCAGCCATTCATCAAGGGCTGTGGGTCAACAAGACCAGATGTTGCTGCACCAAAAAATGCAAAGAATTTCATAATTCATCCCACAGACCAGAAGAGTCTGTTAAAGCCGGGGCAGGCAGCCTGGACTTACAGGCCAGACAGGACTCTCAGGCGGGGTAGGGGAGGTAGAGGGGACTGCCCGTTACCAACTGATGCCAGGCGGCATCAAACACACCCCTCCAGCGACGCCTGCGCCGAGAACAGTGACACTTTCATGGAAAAGAAGCAACATCTGGAGGCAGACATCCCAGGTTGGGCTCCTGGGGGGAGCCTTATGACCCGGACATTTGGAATACCCTTCCTGGGTACACTTGTGACCTGAAAACCCAGTGTTGCTATTGTCCTCCTCCTGGGGGCCAGGCCCCCTCCTGGGCAGGCCCTTCCTATGTTGTTGGGTCCCCCCACAACCCAGGCCATAGGGACTGCTCCTTCCATTTGCCTCGAGAGGAGTCCAGGGGACAGAGAAGGAAGGAATTTGCCTGTTCCCACTGCTGGGACCCAGCAGAGCCCATTTCCACACGCACTTTGGAGGTCAAATGAGCTGGGATTCCCAGACCCAAGTTCACTCTATTAAGCTGGACTGGTGTCCATGGTACTTGCGATGCTGTGTAAGAGACACCTGGCTATTTCACACACATGGCATTGCCTGTTATTTCCTTGTGAATGTGATGGAAACCAGAGTTATGACACTGGACATTTATCAGTTATGACATTTATCATCCATCATGGCAAAGCCTCTCCACTCATGGGGCCCAGATCCCAGTTGAGTCTGTGACCACCTGAGGAGAAACGAAGAGAGTGCGAGCTGCAAATCTCCAGTGGCCCAAATTCTCAACAACACATTAAAAGGATCATACACCATGACCAAGGGGGACTTATCCCGGGGAGGCAAGGATGGCTCAACATCTGCAAATCAATCAGTGTAACATGACTAGGATGAAAGGTAAAGATCATATGATCTTCTCAATAGATGCAGAAAAAGCATTTGACAAAATACAACATCCTTTCATGATAAGAGCCCTCACCAAACTGGATACAGAAAGAACATACCTCAACATAATAAAGGCCATATATGACAAACCCACAGTAACATCACATCCAGCAGTGAAAGGTTGGAAGCATTTCCTCTAAGATCGGGAAAGACAAGGATGCCGACTCTTGCCACTGCTATCCAACCTGGTACTGGAAGTCCCAGCTGGAGCAATCAGGCAAGACAAAGAAATAAAAGGCATCTAAACCGGAAAGGAAGAAGTAAAATTGTCTTTATTTGGAGATGATATGCTCTTATATATAGAAAATCCTAAAGTCCCCACCACAAAACTATTGGAACTAACCAAAGAATTCAGTAAAGTTACAGGAATATAAAAATCAACGTACAGAAATTGGTTGGGATTCTATACACAAATGATGAAACATCGAAAAAAAAGAAGCAAACTATCCCATTCAAATTCAAAATAATAGAATACTTAGGAATAAATTTAATCAAGGACGTGAAAGATCCTTTCCATTCCGTTGCAGTCTAATGAAAACTATAAGACTTTGATGAAAGAAATTGAAGAAGACACAAATGGAAAGATAGCCCATGTTCATGGAACAGAAGATTTAATATTGTTAAAATGTCCATACTACCCAAAGCCATCCATAGATTCAATGCAATTCCTACAAAAATTCCAAATGTTCCAAATTTGTCCTTGAAAGAGACCTCATTAAAAGTCATTGGCCCATCACAGACCTCTCTCCCACCCTTCAAATGACCCTGCAGCCATGGCTACTGCCCTGCTCGGCCCACCAAGGGTTCTGCAGGGACAGCATCCAAAACATACTGCCCACCTGGGGAGACGTCCACAGCAGTGGGGTGTGCACACGAGTCCCCCAGAGCAACAGTGATGGGAACCAGCAGGCCAGGGAGAAGGACATATGAATGATTATCTTTGGGTCAGAATGTCCCTTGCAGGGAAGGGAATGTGCTCCTCTGAGCCCACCCCTGGGGCTGGCGGGTGGCAGGTGCCCAGCAAGCATATGTGGTGGGGGTTAGAGGAAGGGGTGGGTGGAGAATGCTGGGGGGGTGGCGGGAGAGACAAGGAATTTGGTAGAAAGGAACAAATTCCAGGCAAGAAGACCCTGACCCAGGGGGCATTGGAGGGTCCGGGAGTGGCTGCCTCAGTGGTCCTTAGGGTGGAGAACCCCCTGTCCAAGCTACATGGGCCTTAGACCCACTCCCCTCAGACTGGGTCAGGGATTTCTGCTGGCTCCCCTGGTCATCCTCCCCCACAACCCTGGCATCAGGGTACTACATTCTTGCCCCAATATCTGTCTCCCCCACCTGCCTGGGGCGTCCACGGGTGCAGGGGCACATGGGGGGCACATGAGGGGACTCAGGTCCATTCGTGAGAAGGCAGGTGGGGGGTGGGGCTTGGAATGGGGCTGGATGAAGAGGTGGAAGGAGTGGGGCTTCCTCCTCGGCCCCCACAGGCCCCCTCAGTCCCGAGTGGCTGGGCCCCAACAAGGAAGCCGGCAGACAGCGGCGTCCTGACTGCCGGGGGCGGTGACTCAGCCACCATCTGTTACTGAATGAGATGACAAGCCAATTGGCGTGTTTTCCCCCCCTTCTCTTTAATATGGCAAATCGAAAAATGTGACTCTCTTGATCCATATTTTAATGATTCTGACTTGCTCGCTCTTACTTCTCTTAATTCAGCAGTAAATAAAGCTGTGACTGGCCCAGGAATCCCTACGGGGGCTTCTTCTGATTCTGCCTAGGGGGTTGGGGTCTTTCTTTTGTGGGGAGAAGGGTTTTGCCAGGTTACCCCTTTCCTGACTGCCCCTGGAAGGGACCTGTTCAATCCCATAGTTTGCTCTTTGAATCCCAAAGAAATGGGGCCTGGCAAAGCCCCCCAACCCCAGCCCACTCCAGAAAAGACAAGCTGCCGAGGCCCCGTGGCCCCGTGGCTGGAGACAAGCTGGCCTTGCGGCGTGAACGGAGCCCCAGGCTGCCTGTCCCAGGACCGCACTGCAGCTGAACCCACACAGCCCTAGGCAGGTCCCCCTCCTCCCTGGGCTGATCCCCAATCTCTTGGGCTGTGAGGTCCTGAGATTCAGCCCTGCAGTTGGGCTTCTTGTGCATAGATTTTCTAGTGGCTTGGATGAGCACCATGTTCCAATGTTTAAGAGCAAACCCTGCGTCCACCACTCACTCTTCACATGACCTGGGCAGGTTCCCCATGCTTGGACAGGCCTTCAGCTGGGTCTGTGGACGGGGAAGGACAGTGCTCACCTGCCTCGCAAAGCCCCGAGGTGCCCTGCCCGGCCCCCAGGGGAGGGAAGCACCCAGGAGGAGGCAGCTGCACCCCATTATTGTCATGTTCTTCCTGTTGTGCAGGAGGGGCTTGGTCTGTGACCCAGAGAGTCGCTCCCACCCTGTGTCCAACTCTGATCCCCGAGCCCCAAACAAAGTGTGCAGCAGCTCCAGGCTCAGGAGGCTGCTGGGCTTACTGAGAACACGGGTTCGGAATGCAACAAACCAGGGTTTGAATCTGCTTCTCGGCTGTGTGACCTTGGGGGAGACAGCCCGCCGAGACTCAGTTTCCCCATCTGTTCAGCAGGGCTGAACTGCCCATTCACCACGGGCAGGAGTCGGTGAGACAATGCAGGGCTCAGCAAACGAAAAGTCAGGGGGTGGGGGGCTGCTGTGTCTTGAGAAGAGATTGCTGGGTTTTCCTCGTTGGCAACAAGTTTGGCCCACCCGCCCAGGTGCCGCCCCCCTCTGCTCCCGCAGAGCCACCAGACCCCCACCTGGATGGAGGGCCCGTGGGGGCGGGGGATGGGGCGCTGCGATCTGGCCACGTGCTCTGCCTCAGTCCAAAAGCCACGCTCACGTGACCATCGGCAGTGGATTGATGAAATTAGGCACAGATGGCTACTTTGTTGTTGTTCTTTGAACTGACAGCTGCTGGTATAAAAATAAATTAAATTAAATTTCACATAAGTCAGACTTTTTTGTATTTTTTTTAAATGATCTAAGTTTTTTTGTGTGTTGTTGTCGTTAAATTGTTTTCTTTCTTTTTAACATACGGAGGCAGAGAAAACTTCAGGGCAGCAGAAACAAGAATTACAAGGAGAGCGCTCCAGGATGACCCCCAGATTTGGAGAAAGGGCCCATCTTACCTTCCCACAGCCCCACAGCCTTCAAAGCTTTGAAAGCCACAGAGCTGCAAGGTTAAAAAAAAAAAAAAGTCTTGGCTCCTTTGTCTTAAGAGCCACAGGCCAGGGAGTCAAACAGCGCTGGGTTTGAATCCAGATTCAGCCACCTGCTAACCGTGTGCCCTGAGGCAAGTCATTCAGCTTCTCTGCACCCCATTCTTCCCCATCTGAAGTGGAGGGATAGAGAGAATGCTTCCCAAGGAGACACCTAAGCGCTCAGCAGTTCATGGATCAGCTGTACGCCCTTGAGTAAACAGAGAATCTCTACCCCATGGAAGGAGTATTGCGTGGATTAAATGCAAGAGTATAATGGAAAGAAGCCCCCAGCCCCGCCTGTGTCTGGCTGGCGCTCCAAGCCCACCCACTCAACCCCTCACTCTCCCTTCCGCACGTCCTGTGTTCTGGGTGCGTAGGGCACAGCCACACGCACACACAGCAGAAGCAAGGGGGCTGGGACTGCGGCTGCGGCGGGCAGCCCTCCGTCTCTGCCCTGGGGTGTCCGTCCCCCTTCCCGTAGCTTCCTTCTTGGACAGCGCACTCCTGGCCCCAGCTGACTGGTCCAGTGGTGAGCATCTGGCCCAGGCAGGCCAATCAGAGCCCTTCCTTGGGTTTTTCTTCAAGACGGAGGGTGGGGAGAATCGTCTTGTGTTGGCTGTTAAGCCGGGAGCCTTTGGATAAGGTGCTCTGAAGAGACAGAGGATGAGGCCAGCACACGAAAGGGGCAGAGATGAGAGATGGGAGTCAACGCCCTCGGGGGCCCACTCTTTCCTGCATCCCTACTGCATCCTTACCCTTCCCGCAAGGCAGGCGGTCAACTGGACTGTGACCTCTTTCTGCCCGAACTGGCTCCAGCTGGGACCCAAACGCCCTGTTCATCTCGCCCTGACCCATGGAGGAGGGAATCTGCACTGTTGATGAGAACGGTAGGGAGAGCCCACGGAGGCCAGAGGAGGGCCGAGACGCCCCGTGAGGGAAGAGGCTCATTGTGACGGGGAGTATCAGAGCTTCCTGGAGGAGGCAGGGCTGGTACTGAGGTGGGAAAGCCAGGGCGGCTTTGGACATGGGGAGATAGGGAGGGGGTTTCCATGCAGAGGGTGCTGTGTGAGCAACAGCCTGGAGTGGGAAAGATAGACCTGGGGTCGTGCGCACGGTTGGGTGAGAGGAACTATGGGAGAAAGTGCTAGGGGGGTGGGCAGGGTCAGATCATAAGAGGTCTAAGTGCCATGCTAAAGGACAAATGTTTGTCTATAATCAGGGATGGCAAGAATGTGTGTGTGTCCACACACACACACAATGTTCTTCCCTCTCAGGCCCCTGGCAGGCACTTCTAATTGACCGCAGTATTCCTCCCCGCTGAGGTGAGACATGGCTTCAGAACTCTTCTTAAGGGTTAATGCACCAGGCTGACTAGAGGTAGCAAATAGGCTAGCATCCACTTGCCATTCCTGTTGCCCATGATGGGGAAGCTACTGAGCTGCATACCCCCTCCATGCCCCCAGAGGAGTGGCTTGGTCCGGTCTGGATGTGAGCAGGGCACCCCCAGCTGTTGGGAGCAAGCCAGGGAAGAGACAGAAAACCAGCTAGGGCTATAGCAATAACCCAAACCATGGATGGTGGCACTGAAGAGGCAGAGATGGAGGAGAGAGGCAGGACAGGTGCTCAAGGACTTGGCGCCTGGTGGCAGGTGGGCAAGAAGGGAAGGAGAAGCAGCAGAGGTGTCCAAGATCATGCTCGGGGCCTGGGAGCAGGACTGGGTTTGGGCAGATGACAGCTTTGCAGTGAATCTATGACCCCTCCAGATGCTCCATTCCCAAGCCAATCCCCGCCCCAAGACTAGGGCTCGAGCCCCAAAACTCCTGGGCAGGGTTCTCACGGCCCCTCTGTCTAGAAGGGCCCCAGGGCAGCCCACAAGGTTGATGAAAATAAAGATTGATTATTTATTTATTTATCAGAGAGAGAGCACAAGCAGGGGGAGTGGCAGAGGGAGAAGCAGACTCCCCGCTGAGCTGGGAGCCCGACGTGGGGCTTGATCCCAGGACCCTGGGATCATGACCTGAGCCGAAGGCAGGCGCTTAACGACTGAGCCACCCAGGTGTCCCAAGGTTGATGAAAATAAGCACAGGAGGGCCCGAGGTTGGGAAGGAAGGTGAGGTCACCTGCTCCCGGGAAATACATTTCTGAGAATCTAAAGGGATGGCCCGGGCACTCAAGCCAGCTCTTTTGTCAGTCATTGCTGGCTTTGGTTAGGACCCTGCCCTTCCCCGGCCTCCGACTGCCGTCCATAAAACAAGGGAGATGAACAAGACCAGTGGCTTCTAAGTTTGTTCTTTTATTTTATCTTATTTTTTTAGAGAGAGAGAGAGCATGCATACACCCACGTGAGTCGGGGGGGGGGGGGCAGGCAAAGGGAGAGGAAGGGAGAATCTAAGCAAGCTCCATGCCCAGCACAGAACCTGACACGGGGCTTGATCCCTCAACCCTGAGATCACAACCTGAGCCAAAATCAAGAATTGGGCACTTAACTGACTGAGCCACCCAAGCACCCCCTAAGTTTATTTTTTCAAGCAACCTTTTACTCAAATTCCACAACCCTCCCCCAGGTATATAGAAAGGGGTCCCGCTGGCGCCTGGGTGGCTCAGATGGTTAAGTGTCTGCCTTCGGCTCAGGTCATGATCCCAGAGTCCTGGGATCGAGTCCCGCATCAGACTCCCTGCTCAGCGGGGAGCCTGCTTCTCCCTCTGCCTCTCTCTCTCTCTCTATCTCTCATGAATAAATTAATAAAATCTTTAAAAAAAAAAAAAAAGAAAGGGGTCCCGCTAAAAGTTACACTCCCTCTCTGCTCTCGTGACAGGTGACAAAAGATCACCTTGGTTATCAGTAGCTCCCTGTCCTGAGGGCAGAGTTGTGTCCTCTGAGGGTGGACAGAAAAATCAATCAGGACTCCTGAGTCCCAAGGGTAGAGAAGGGGAAAAGGCCACTGAGAGAAGAAAGCGGTCCCACGAAGGGCCTGGCCCAGCCCAATTCTGATGGGTCCCCTGGACTACGGCCACCTGCGGGACTGACGTGCTGAGCCCCGAACCCTGTAGCCTAAGCTTGGCCTGGGGAAGTGGGCACAGGGCTCCTCCCCTGGGCAGCAGCAGGCCCGCATCCTCCAGCAGCCGGATAGCATGGTTCTGGACAACACAGGCTGCGCCAGGACACAGAGCTCAGAGCCAGATTCTGTCCAACTGGGTGGAGGAGGATGAACGGGCACCCTTTGGGGAGGCCTGCACTTCAGGTTTGATCAACACTGGAGGAAGATGAGCAGAATCCAAGGGGGAGACTTGAGACATCCTGTCGATTGGGGAACATATGCTCTTTCCTTAGAAAATGATGTTGGAGAAGAATGAAAGATTGTTCCTGAATCTCATGCCTGCCCACCTGCCCAGCAAGGTGGCCCTCCAGATCCAAAGTGCCCGATGGGAAACCCCAGGCCCAGAGAACTTCTGAGAGCTGCCCCTCTACAAGCCACAGGTCCCTATCACGCACTGGAAATGCGGCTAACGCAACGAAGGACCTGAGCATTTTCAATTGTATTGAATTTTAATAGAAATAGCCCCATGGGGCTACCAGACTGGCCTCCAATTCTGAGCCTCTGTTTTCTAATCCGTGAAATGGGATGAGGAATCCTTACCTGCCAGGGGATTTGAGGGATGAAATGAGATAGGTGGTTATAAAGGAACCTCATGAACTACAAACTGGTGAGGAACACAAAGGATCCCATTCAGCAACCTTCGATTCATTTCTTTCATCCTGACAAGTCCCTCTGAAGTACCAGGCCCTGGGCTGGAGCCTGGGGGTGCAGGGTCTGAGCCCCCGGCACAGCAGGAGTCAGGCTCTGAAGGCACAGTGACCCCCATGCTCGCTGTGATTGTGAGAAGTGCAAGCAAGGACAAGGACAGTCTGGTCAGTCAGTGGCAGTGATGTGGGTTTGTGTTCCTTGAAGAACAGTTGCCTCCAAGCTGTTCGGGGGGTCCCTGTAGACAACTCGGTGGGACCCTCCCTCGCCCCATGACATCAACCCCACCCCAAAGCTCCCTGATGTGGACCACCGGGAACCCACTCCCCCCGAATCTGATGACAGCACACTGTTCAGCAGGAATTGTCCCCATGGGTCCTTTCCCTCAGGCATCTGACAAATCACACCAGTTGTTTTCAAATGCAGGTGCTCTGATTTTTCCATTTAGAGGGAAGAGGAGACAGACAGGTAAAACAGAGTCCTGCTAACTCTCTGTAGATCCCGGGTGGAGCACAGTATTCCCCTTCTCTTGACTTGGTTTCCCAATTTTAAAACGACGGAAGCTGGACCAAGTGACCTTTTGGTATATGACAGCTATGACTTTCTCCAATCCTAAAAAAAAAAAAAAAAAAAGTCTGTATAACAACAACGATGATGATGATGGTGGTGATAAACAGCAGTAACCACTACTGTTTTAGGAATATTTCCTTGCTGCCAGACGCTGGGCTAATGGCTTTACACTCAGGGAGGGAGGGATTATTACCTTCCTCTCATGGACGACGAAGCCAAGGCTTGGAGAGGGGAGATGGTGGGCCCAAACTCACAGAGCCCACCCGACCGCTCCAGACCACTCTCCTGCACGGTTCACAGTCTGATTCTACCTGGAACACCAGGTCCTCCCTGCCTCGCAGGGGTTGGGAGACCTGGGAGACTATCATGCCCGGGGTCCCAAATATCAGACCTACAGGCATCACGTGATTTCATCCCCTCAGTCAAAAGGCTGGAGGCTGGAGGGAATGTACTTAGGTCCCATGGCCAGTGCACAGTGGCCCATCCGACGGAGAGCTCGCTCAGAGAAGATCCAAGAAGTTTCTGTCACTTGTGATGGGCTCATTGCTGATGAGTGGAAGAAGCCCCTGGAATGGACAGACAGACTGACTTAGACAGGCTGCCACCAGCTAAGCAGATGTAGCCAAGGCTCCTGGGTTCTCTGAGTCCGTCTCCCATCTGAAAACAGGGTGGCCACGGCTCCCTCCCACTGCGGGGATGGTGGATGCCCTGTTGGCACAGGGAAGCAGCTCCAGGCCCCGCTCTGGGGGTGCCGTAGGCACTCGGGGAGTCCTACAGTCCAAGGACTCACAACCCCTGTCCTCTCTGTCGAGGACAGGTGCTCTGGATGCTCAGAAGTCCTGGCCAGGTGAGGGCCACCTGGCCGCCAAAAAGCCAGGTCCTCAGGAGGGGCACAGAGCGGGGAACTTGGCCCAGGCCCCCTGCCTCCACCGGGCCGGTCCTCAGGGCTGAGTCCCCAGCCTCATGGCCACCAGAGCCTAGAAGCTGCCCGTCCCAGTAGCACCAAGAGAAGAGGATTTCAAGTAAATTAAAAACAAGCATGTGGGGGCGCCTGGGTGGCTCAGTCGGTTAAGCGGCTGCCTTCGGCTCGGGTCATGATCCCAGGGTCCTGGGATCGAGCCCCGCATCGGGCTCCCTGCTCAGCAGGCAGCCTGCTTCTCCCTCTCCCTCTGCCTGCCTCTCTGCATACTTGTTCTCTCTCTCTATCTCTCTGTCAAATAAATAAATAAAATCTTTAAAACAAAAAAAACAAAAAAAACAAGCATGTGTGTTTCTCCTTTGCCCATCTGTGGCAGTTTCTCGAAGCACCAGCTCTTGGAAGTGGAGGGGTAGGGGGAGGAACAAGGCGGAAGTAGAATGGCTCTTGGAGAAGCTGGAAAAATTAGCAATTAGGAGGGAAAATTGTAATGAGAAAATGAGCCTTAATAAGGCAAACACAATACTGCGGCAGCTTTTTTCTTGCTCTCTCGCCGAAAACAAGCGGTGACTTCATGTCTGGTTTTCTCTGCTTTCCTGCTGCAGAGCCAACTGGGAAAGAGCTGGAGAAAAACGTCTCCATTGTCCCTAGACAGGGTCCCTGGCATCCAGGAAGGAGAAGCCCACTTCGCTGTGATGGGCAGGACGGTCGGCCCGGCGGCCTTTTGGGGAAAACACCCACTGCCCTTGGCCCCACGGGCTGGGTGCGCCCACTCCGCTAAGTCAGGGGGGCTACGTGGTGATGCATGAGCCACCCAAACTCTCGTGGCTTCACTCAACAAAATTGACTTAGTCACCGTGTTTCAACACAGGCTTCCCAGGAGCTCGCTCGGCAAGGTCTTCAGGGACGGGGATTAGCCGGAGGGTCCACCCACCTGCATGTTGGCCTGGTTGCCATTGGGGGTGGGGGGGAGTGAACGTCTCACTGGTGCTTCTTACAGTTTTCACCCAGAAAGGACACTTACGCTCACTTACACATTTACACTCACTTACACACTTACCACTCACATTTCATTCGCCAAAGCTACTCACTTGGCCAAGCCTAACTTCTGGGAGACAGGGAACTACATTCCTAATCAACCCAAAGAAGGATCTAGAAAATCTGTGACCAGCCCTAATGACTTCCACACATGTGTTCCCTGACCCTCCCCGCGGTAGGCGGACGGTTGTTCCGAATGCTACCGTCCTCCCTTCACGGGGAAGACAGCCTCAGAGACAGGACGTGTCTCCTCCGTTCACTCATTCGTGGATTCATCCAGCCTCGATCACTCACCCATTCATTCAACGACGAATAAATCTTGACTTGTTAATTTCCTATAATCCATTCAACATTCAGCCAACGTTTCTCGAGGACTAGCCCAGTGCTGGGCATGGGGTGGGGGGTCCATAAAACACGCAGACCCTGGCGTGTTTTATGGACCCTCACATTTCACGGGAGACGGGTGGCTATACAAGAAAAAGATTACGAAGCATAGGAAGGACGTTGTAAGAACTGTGAAATCGGCGTGGGAGAAACGAGTGTGTGCACGTGGGAGCGAATGAATGCTCTCCAGCCTTCCCCGTCCAGACCCAACTCGGGGGCTGACCGGCAATGAGAGCAGAGCTTTGGAATCAGAAATTAAGTTGCAGGTTCCAGCTCTGCCATTTTCTAGTCTTGGGTGCATACTCTCTGTGGGCCTCAGTTTCCCCATCTTTATAAAGAGGCTGAGGAAGCTTGCCAGTGAGGGCTTCATGTATTTTGAGAGTTTCCATTAAGTGTCCAGCACAATCCAGGTGCCAGAATACACTCGGTACATGGTGGCCGGCACCGCTTACTGCTGCCCACAGAATATAGGTCAGGTGAAAGGAGAGGGGCCCTGGGGTCACTCGGACGCGAAGGAGACCGCGAGCAGAGGACTGGGTGTGTGGGGGCTGGGCTCTGCTCCGGGCTGGGCCCCGTCTCCAGCCTGTGAAGTGGGGAGTTTAGGTTTGCCTGGCTCTCGGAGCTGATACCCCCGAGCCCGGGAATGGGTATCTGTAAGGGCCAGCAGACAGGCCCCCTCCGTACGGAAACAGTTGCCACTTTTATAAATATTGATGCTGATCGACATCGCTGCGCCTTGCAATATCTAAACTCCCCGGTCTTTCTGCGGACGCGGGTGTTCACTAGCCGTGACATCCTGGAAAGCCGAACCTGGCTGGCTGGCTGCCCTGCTGTGAGTCTCTGATCACCTCCAGAGGCCTGGTCCGGGGACGCCCCGAATTCTCACCCGGGAGTGTCCGCACCATCTGGGAACTCGGTCCCAGAGCACTGGCAGGGCGCCTGAGCCACTGGGAAGATCGGGCTCGGCCCCCACCCCCAGTGGGGATTCCTACACAGCGGCCTTCCTAGAGGAGGTGTGCCGACAGCCCATGTGGGCATCCCTGAGCTTTTATAGCGTTCCAGGACAGGGCCAGCTCCTGTGGGACAGAGCTCATGCCCACCACCAGCACCCACCTGCGCTGGTCTTTGGCTCCGCCCCCCTCCCCCACCCAGCCCGGCAAGCCTGGGTCCAGCTATGCAGGCAGCTAAGAGTGTGGCACTGTCCTCAGGGGAGCTGGAGATGCCCACTCTCAGCCCCTCGTACACACGGTGGGCAAGCAGCACCAGCACCTTGGCATCTGGCCTCTGCATGCCTGCTTCCTCCCCCATCTAGCTTTTCAAGCATCCAACCAGCTCGCGGGGCACGAGCGCCGTACCTGCTGTGGATGGAAGGCTCCTCTCTGCCAAGGAATCAGGCCCCAGAGTGGCTGTGCGTTTCCGGCCCTCCCGCAGCCAAGCCCGTCCTTCCAGCCCGGAAAGGCCAGAGTTGGGGAAACAGCTGGGCTGCCTGTGCAGTGTGAGCTAATGGGAGTTATAATTTCTCCAGCTCTCCATCCAGAAATGGGAGCGATGTACATAATTCATGGGGGTCTGGGTCTGCATAGCCAGGCTGGGCGCCTACTTGCTCACAGTGGAACGGATGTGGGAGAATGGAAAAGCACCCCGAGGGGGTCTGCTGGGAGCGGCCGCCCTGACCTGGCTCCTCCACCCTGTTCTTTAGGAAACCAAGCATCGGGGGCTGAAGGAGAGGCCTAGACCTAACATGTCTCCGGGCCCCTGTTTCTGGGCGCAGCAGGGTGAACAGGGGTCATCGGGTTATATTGGTGGTGGTGGTTTTACAGCTGCGAGTCACAGCCGAGCTGAAGAGGGGGCATTTGAGCAGTCACGGGGTCCTCTCGCTTGCCTTCAATCCTGACACCAAGCTGGGCGTTTTCCCCCCAACTCCCCCCACTAGAATATCAGCAATATGAGGGCAAGGGTCCCTGTCGGGTTTGTTGGTTGCTATTGCTGCAGCATCTAGAATAGGTCTCGGTCCACTGTATATACTCAGTACAGATTTATTGAATGCCCAAGCAAGCTCAGGATCGCAGCAGAAATGAGGGGGATGGGCGCCTGGGTGGCTCAGTTGGTTAAGCATCTGCCTTCGGCTTGGGTCTTGATTCTGGAGTCCCGGGATCGAGTCCCACATCGGACTCCCTGCTCGGCTGGGAGTCTGCTTCTCCCTCTGCCCTTCACCCTGCTCGTGCTCTCTCTCTCACTTTCTCTCTAATTCTAAAAACAAACAAATAAATAAATAAATAAATAAATAAATAAATAAATAAATAAATAAATATAAATTAAAAAAAAGAAACGAAGGGGATGGTGTCGTTGAGTTGCAAGACACAGATTTGAGTTTGAATTCTAATTCTACCACTGACTTGCTGCATGACCTTGTACAATTTAAACCTCTTTTTAAAGTCTCTGGTCGGGGAGCTTGGGTGGCTCAGTTGGTTAAGCAACTGCCTTCAGCTCAGGTCATGATCCTGGAGTCCCAGGATCAAGTTCCACATCAGGCTCCCTGCTCAGTGGGGAGTCTGCTTCTCCCTCTGACCCCCGCCATCTCATGTGCTCTCTCTCTCATTCTCTCTCTCTCAAATAAATAAATAAAATCTTAAACAAAAATGTCTCTGGTCCTCTGTTTCCTTCTCTGCAAAATGGGGATACCCAGGTTATTCTCCTGGGACCCTCATGGGGCATCTTCAAGTTGGGAACAGGGGCCAGTGAGGCAGTAGACACGGTTGGTGGGGCAACCATGAGGTCCACCTCAGGAATCAACATGGAGCTCAGGAACCATCCCCTAGACCAGTGGCTCCCAGCCGGAGGAGATTTTTGCCTCCCAGGGGACATTTGGCAATGTCTGGAGAGATTTTTGGCTGTCACCCTGGAGGAGAGCCCCTGGCATCTAACGGACTGAGGCCAGGGTTGTGGCGGAACACTCTGCAATGCCCAACAGAGGGTTACCTAGTCCAAAATGTCCATAGTGCTGAGCTTGAGAAGCTCTGGACTAGACCAAGGAGGGTGTTCAGAGGCTCAGAGTCCCTCAGGAAGAGGACAAGGAGATTGCAACATGGGGGGACTCCCACTAAGTAGGAGCCTTCCAAACCCCCAAACCTGCCATTGCCCAGAGGGCAGGGGGAGGAAGAGGGGATCTTGAGCAACAGGTGCCTCCCAAGGGGAGGGGTGCTCCCCTGAGCTGCCGAGGGAGTGGGTGAGTGAGTGAACCGTGGAGCTCGGGGTCTCCCGCCCCTCCCATAAGTCAGCACAGGAAGGCAGGAACACTGGCAGCCCTGACTGACTGCAAGTAACTGTGTCACTGTTGAAGAACTTTCTGGTAGTTCTTCCTTAATCGTACCTTTAACGGCAAACCACGGGCATTCCCTCTGGCCAGGTGCCCCATAAGCCAGGCTTCCTTAGACAGACTCTGCCCCAGAAGGCTCAGGAGGGAGCAGGTGAGCTCTGCACAGTGTGGCTGGGAGCTCAGTTTTCTGGCCTGGGCGGAAAATCACCCCCAGGGTTCTAGAGCCACCAACTCTGAGGTTCACGAAATTGCCCCGAGGTTCCAGAACTGCCCGTGGCTCTAGAGTTCCAGAACTGTACACCATGACATTTGGGCTCTCCAGAGCCATACCCAAGGGCTCAAGAGGGCAAAGGCTCAGGAACAACACGTTCCATGATTCTGGAAGCGTGGGCTTTGGTATTCCACCTCTTTCTTGGGGACCCCATTCACACTGAGCTCAACTCTCACAGAGAACCAGGATCTGCAACCTGACGGTCCTGACATGCCTACAGCCACACGGCTGGCACAGCACTAAAAGCAGGGTGTCCCAAGTCCTCGGTTTTCTTGCTAGAGGTGACTCCGCGCCAGAACGGAGGGAAGGGTGTCTGCCACCCTGGGCCGCACAGGCCTGGCGCAGTGGACCAGCTCCTCCTGGGAGTGGGTTCTTTGAGCCTCCCACCAGGGGGACACAGCTGAGCCATTTGGTCCAGGAGTCTGGTTGGAAAGAGCCCTGTGCTCAATAATGCATTCTCCCCAAATGAGGACATCCATCAGGTGGCAGAGGCGGCGTGCGCCCCTGCCTGGGTCAGGCCGGGATGACGTATCTGTCCCAGAGCCCTGCAGCTTCCCCAGCCCCTGGGGCCCTCTGCGAGAGAACAGCTCTGCCAGCCCTGACAGATTCAGCTCCTCTGCCCAACAGCCTGAATATTCCATGGGCTTGAATAATGCAGGCCTCCCGCACCCCAGCAACCCAACTGGGGCTGGTGGGAAACTACAGATAGAAAGCCTGGGGGGTTCCCGATTTGTTTCCTTGACCATTTTGAAGTAGAGGAGGTTCCCGCGGGGCTGGGGACGAGACCTGCTCCGTGCGGCGGGTTGGGGGCCATGGATGGAGAGGCACCGCACCTCTCCCAGCCGCTGGGCTGTGGGAAGCAGCTGAGCTGGAGGGGAAGGGGGTCAAAGCCAGGCCAGTTCAGGTTCTGATCCGGACTCCCCGGCTTACTGACGGTGACCCCTACGCAAGTCACCTGACCTCGTGGGCCCTCGGTTTCCAAATCTGTACATTGAAGCTATTGCCTTGGAGCACTGCATGAGGTTGGATGGAGAAGGGAGAGTGCCAACCGGGAAGTTCAACCCTTTCCTCCATCACCACCACCAACGTCTTCACTGTCTTCCTCATCCTTACCCCCACAGCGACGGTCTTCAGTCCCAGGCACCAAGAGCCACGTTCCTGCCTTGCTTTCACCATACCTCGGGTTCCATAGAACTTTCCTGACTGCTTCAGAGAATATGGCCTACCAATTTGGATGCTGGGAAGGAGGAACTTCACAGAAGACAGTTAAAATATCTAACCCTGGGGCGCCTGGGTGGCTCAGTCGGTTAAGCGTCTGCCTTTGGCTCAGGTCATGATCCCGGGGTTCTGGGATCGAGTCCCCCATCGGGCTCCCTGCTCGGGCGGGAATTTGGGGGAGCCTGCTTCTTCCTCTCCCTCTGCTGCTCCCCCTGCTCATGGTCTCTCTCTCTCTCTCTCAAATAAATAAATCAAATTTTAAAAAATAAAAATAAATAAAATGTCTAACCCTGGAAGGTAAAAGAAAAAATGAAGAGTCCTCAAACCTTGCAGGCAAAGCTCTCTTTTTAAAAATCCTTGTTTTATAAATGCAAAAAAAAAAAGAAAGAAAGAAAGAAAAGGGGGGCGTGCTCATTACAACAATTCAAACACTAAATGCATATTTAACAACCTAACTAACATTGTCTCTCTCCCCAGTCCTATCCCATAAGATAACCAATGTTAACGAAGTGAGTTAATATAAATTAATTTCTATTTCCACAGTTACTCTGTATGGGTCTGCGATGGCTGCCGTAACCGAGTACCACAAACTGAATGGCTTAAACAGAAATGTGTTGTCTTGAGATTATCCGACCTCACTGGAAGTCGGGGATCAGCGTACCTGCAGGGCCGTGCTCCCTCTGAGATGCTGGAGAAGGTTGTGCTCCAGGCCCCTCCCCAACTCCCGGTGACTCCTTGACTCTTGACAACCTAACTCTGATTCTCGCCTGGTGTGTCCCCCTGTGCGTGTCTGTGTCCACACTCCCCCTTTTATAAGGGCTCCAGTCATACTGGATTAGGACCCACACTACTCCAGTATGATATCCTCACTAATTACATCTACAACAACCCTATATCCAAGTAAAGTTTCATTCTGAGGTACTGGGGGTTAAGACTTAAATGTATACATTGGGGTAGGAGGCGAGATACAATTCAACCCGTAACAGTTTGCAATTTTCTTTCTTCACTTAAGTGTTTATCATAAAAATCTCTCCAGGTCAGTATAATTGCCACAACTCATTCCTTAAAAACAAACAAACACAACAACAACAACAAAACACACACACACAAACACAGCTTTATTGAGATATAATTCACATACCATACAACTGACCCATCTAAAGCATATAATTCAGTGGTTTTTAGTGTACTCACAAATGTGTGCAACCATCATCACAATCCATTTTAGAACATCTTCATCACCTCAGAGAGAAACCCCATACTGTTCACCCCCTTGCCATTTACCCTTAAGCCCCTCATCCTCCTCAGCCCCCACCAACCACTAAGCTACCTTCTGTCTCCATCGATTCTCCTGTTCGGGGCATTTCATACAAAGGGAATCATGTGACCTGTGGTCTTCTGGGGCCAGATGCTTTCCCTGAGCAGCAAGTATTCAAGGTGCATCCATGTGGTAGCAGGTGTCAGTCCTTCCTTCCTCTCTGTGGAATAACACTCCACTGTATGGCTAGACCACATTTGGTTTATCCCGTCATTGGTTAATGGACACTTGGGTTGTTTCCACCTTTGGGCTCTTATAAATAATGATGCAATAACAGTCCATGTGAATAAACATCTGCATGAAGGTTTTTGTGTAGACAAATGCTTTCATTCTTCTTGGCACACATATACATGTGGATTTGCTGGGTCATGCGGTAACTTTATGTTTAATCATTTGAGTAACTGCCAGACTATTTTTTTTTAAGATTTTATTTTTAGGGGCACCTGGGTGGCTCAGTCGGTTAAGTGTCTGCCTTCGGCTCAGGTCAGGATCCCGGGGTCCTGGGTTGGAGCCCCACATTGGGCTCCCTCCTCAGTGGGGAGTCTGCTTGTCCCTCTCCTTCTGCCCCTCCCCCTGCTTATGCTCTCTCTCGTGCTCTCTCACTCTCCCTCTTTCTCCCAAGTAAATAAATAAACTCTTAAAAAAAAAAAAAGATTTTATTTTTAAGTCATCTCCACACCCAACATGGGGCTTGAACTCACAACCCCGAGATCAAGAGTCGCACGCGCCACTGATTGAACCAGCCAGGCGCCCCTGCCAGAATTTTAAAGTGCAGCTGCAACATTTTATATTCCTGAGAGCCGTATATGATGGTCCTGATTTTTCTATATCCTTATCATCTCTTGTTATTGGCTCACATTTTAATCTAGCCATTTTAGTGGGTATAAAGTGGGGTCTCATCATGGTTTTGATTTGCATGCCCCTAGTGACTAATGATGTTGAGCCTCTTTTCAGCTGCTTATTGGCCATCTGTATATCTTCTTCAGAGAAAGATACATAAGTCTACTCAAGTCTTTTGCCTGTTCCTAAATTGGATTATCTATCTTTTTATTATTGAGTTCTAGGAGTTCTTTATATATTGTAGATACAATGCCCTTATCAGATAATTTGCAAATATTTTCTCCCATTCCGAGGTGGGTTGCCTTTTCACTTGATTGATAATGACCTTTGAAGCACAAAAATTTTTTAATTTTGATGAAGACCAAATGATTTAGTCTTTCTTTTGTTGCTCATGTTTTTGGTGTCATACCTAAGAATCCATCGCCAAAACTGAGGTCGTGAAGGTTTACCCTTGTGTTTTCTTCAGAGTTTTATGGCTTTGGTTTGGTTTGGTTTAGTTCATGGAGCCATTTTGAGCTTAATTTTTGTATATGGTGTGAGATAAGGGTCCAACTTCATTCTTTTGCATGTGACCATCCAGTTGTCCTAGCACCATTTATTAAAAAGACCATCTATTCCCTCATTGAATGATCTTGGCACCTTCGTGAAAAATTAGTTCACCACAGACACATGGGTTTATTTCTAGACTCTCAAGTCTATTCCACTTATCTACATGTCTATCCTCATGCCCACACCACACCATCTTCATTACTATTGCTCTGTAGTAAGTTTAGAAAGCAGGAATGTGAGTCCTCCAGCTTTGTTTCTCTTCTTCAAACTTATTCTCACCATTCCGGTTCCTTGTAATTCCATATGAATTTTAGAATCATCTTGTCAATTTCTACAAAGAAATCAGCTGGGGTTCTCATATGGATTACACTGAATCTGTACATAATTTGGGGGAGAACTGCCATCTTAACAATAATAAATCCTATAGTCTACAAATACGGGATGTTTTTCCATTTGTTTAGGGCTTCCATTCTTTTCAACAATGTTTTGTAGCTTTCAGAGTATAAATTGTGTGTGTGTGTTTTTTTTTTAAGATTTTATTTATTTATTTGATAGAGAGAGTGAGAGAACACAAGCAGGGGGAACAGCAGAGGGAGAGGGAGAAGCAGGCTCCCCGCCAAGCAGGGAGCTCGATGCGGGGCTCGATCCCAGGACCCTGGGATCATGACCTGAGCCGAAGGCAGACGCTTAACCATCTGAGCCACCCAGGCGCCCCGAATTGTGTGCTTTTTAAAAAAAAAGTTTATTCCTACATAGTTTATTCTTTCTTATGCTACCATACATGGAATATTTCAGATATTTTTGGAAAATATTATATCAGATATATATAAAATATCAGATATTTTGGAAAAATAGTTTTGTTCCCATTGTGGATGTGGTTTTTCTGTTTCCATTTCTGTGTATTGCTAATATAAAGAAAGGTTATTTTTTGTTGTTTATTTATCTAGTAACCAGCCACCTTAGTTTTTGTGGAATTGCTTGAAATTTTTAGAGACATTATTATATAACCTGCAAATAAAGACAACATTATCACTTCTCTTCACATATTTAGATTGCCTTTGTTCATTTTCCTTTCCAGTTGCCTTAGTTAGACCAGTGTTGAATAACTGTGGTGATAACAGGCACCTTCTCTTGGTCCTAATTTGAATGACAGCAGCTTTAACATTTCTGTTTACTGTTCAGTTTTGGGTAAAAGGGCTTTACACATTTAAGTACTTTTCTTATATCCCATTTTACTTAGGAGAGTGTAGTAGTTAGAAGTGTGCATTTTGGGGGCGCCTGGGTGGCTCAGTTGGTTAAGCGACTGCCTTCGGCTCAGGTCATGATCCTGGAGTCCCTGGATCGAGTCCCGCATCGGGCTCCCTGCTCAGCGGGGGGTCTGCTTCTCCCTCTGACCCTCCCCCCTCTCATGTGCTCTCTCTCTCTCTCATTCTCTCTGTCTCAAATAAATAAATAAAATCTTTAAAAAAAAAAAGAAAGGGTGCATCTTGGAGTCAGACCATGTAAGTCTAAATCATAAGTTCCTTACTAGATTTGTGACCTCACTCAATTTTTCTGTTTCCTGATCTGTAAAGCAGGGCTAATAACAGTACTGACCTGTATTACAGGGTTGTTATGATGATTGCCTTATTCTCCTGCCTTCTGACTTCCAGGGCATCAAATGAGAAGTCTAATTATAGTCTAGATTCCCTTAGTGAGTTGACTTTGTCTTTCTGGAATTTTGAAGGCTTTAAAAAAGTTTTCCCCAGAATTTAGGGATTTCACCAGGCTAATCCTCTCTGAAACTTGGTGTGCCCTTTTGATCTGAAAATGGGAACTTCATACTGGCAGGAGTCTACATTACCAAAGGCATTTTTTTTTTTTACGTTACATAATAACGTCGAAGAAATGAATACTCCATGACCCCGCAGTGCCACCCGATGGTGTATACCTTAGAAAGTTCTGGCCCGTTAGCACCAGGAGACTGGTCCTGAGTGAGTAGCACTGTTCTGATAAAACAAGGCACGTGATTTCAGGCAGCGATGGGATGGGGAGGGCCCACAGACGGCCTCAAAGGATGCATCATCCTGTTTCTTAAACTAGGTGGTGGGTAATGAGGTCTCCTGTATTGTTACTCTTTTTTACCGTATGTATTTTCACAAATACTCTTTTGTTGGTCTCACTATTTAACTAAGCAGACATTTTGTAGAGAATGTGGTTTATGAGGGCACAGGGGTTTGCCGTGGAAGGGAGTTAGAAAAGCAGGCAGGTGCTGGGGGGCCACGAGGGACCAGGGGCCAGCGTACCCAAGGTGGGATCGGTAGGAGGGGTCCACCCAGGTGTGTTGTTTGTAGGGAATTCAAAACATAATAAAACAGATTAAAAGTCAATCTAATGTTTAGTATCACCATGTGTCTGCAATTCTATACAATGTCAGTGATAAAGAGCCCTCCCTAGAAAAAAATCCTCCGTTGGTCTGAGTCCTAAACAAATGCTGTAGTAACTCTTTTTCAAGACATACATGCAAGGTCAGGTCAGCACATGCTATTCCTTACCCTTCCCTAAACGTTGCTGTCTACATGGAAATAAATTCCATTGGCCCCGGAAGCACATAGACTCAGCAACTCCCCACGCAGAGCTGCTTGGTCTCCTCTCTGTCCCCAGCCACAGGGACACACCACAGGCCTCCTGTATCTAGTTCCTGGCATCCCTCCTCACTTCCCCGGGCACCCCCTACATGGCACACGTGACTCCTGGACTGACCTTGGCATGACCCAGCTGCCCCTCCCCTGATGCAGGCCACCCCATTCCTCCCACATCCCATCCACACGGCTACGTCATGCACGAAGCATCCCCTCGCTGCACAGCCCCATTCTCAGTGCTGTCTAGGAAACTTAGCCATCTTATGAAGCCCATCTTTGGGCTGTCCCCTCCAGGAAGCAGTCAATGGCTCTTTCCTCAGGGGTCCCACACCGTGGTCCACAAAGCAGGATCTGTGGCCTGGCCCCTGCCTGGGTCATCTTTGCACCTGGCACCTGGACACCCTCTGACAGGCACTCAGCATGTGTTGAGGGTAAATGAGTGGTGTTGGAATTGATCATTCCAGGGCAGGATTTCATATCCCGAGGAGGCCCCACAGGCAGAAGTTCCGGGGGCTCTGCATGACTCGGGCCACACACTAGGCTCCTTCCTGGATCCCAGGGCCAGAGCTAGGCTCAGTGGCCCATGGAAGCTCAGGCTGCCCACCTTCCACGGAGAGCCTGCTCATGACTGCACCCTTTTTCTGGACCCTATCATAACACGAAGCATTAATATTTTTTTCTCCGTTTTCATCCCCCCCCAATAAATCTATAAATTCAACACAATTCTAATCAAAACCTGATCAAGATTTTAATAGGATTTGACAAGCTGATTCTAATATTCAGATGGAAAAGTAAATGTTCAAGAATAGCCAAGACAGCTTGAAAAAAGAAAAAACAAAGAGGGGAATTTTGCCCGACAAGATGTCAAAGCATATTATAAAGTAATTTTAATAAATATAATGTGATATTAGCACATGAATAGATAAATAGATCCTTGGAACAAAAATAGAAGATAAAAAAATAGACCATGTATATACTGGAATTTAGTATGTGAACAAAGGTGGCATTTCAAATCACTGGGGGAAAGGTGGATTGTTCAATAAATATTGGAACCATTTACTACCTGGAAAAAAATAAAATAAAATTCTGTCTTCGTGCCATTAACAAAAATTAATGGAATAAAGACATAAGTGTTTTTTTAAGAACCCTACAGGAGTAATAGAAGAAAGCTTAAGAGGATATATTTATGACCTTGAGGAATCTTAAGCAAGATTTAAAGAAAAGCGAAGTTCATAAATTTTACTATAGATTTTAAATATCTGTATGAAGAAAGATAATGTAAGATTAAAAGAGAAGTAGCAGATAAGGTGAAAATGTTCACACCATATATAACACACCAAGGATTAGTATCCAAAATATGTAAAGAATTCCTAATAAAAAATATATGTATATATAAAGAATTCCTTTAATAAGAAAATAAGAAAAGGATCTGAATAGACAAGATGCAGAACAGAAATTATGAAGGGTTAAGACACGTATTAACAGATGCTCAACTTATTAGTTAAAAAAAGGGAAATGTAAATTAATTCGACATATTTTTTCCCCATCAATTGGCAAAAATTTAAATGTGTCAACATCGAGTTTTGGAGAGCATGTAGGGAAATAGTTCGCTCATCCACTGCTGGTGGGGTTGCAAATGGGTAAAGTCACTTTGGAGACCAATTTGGCAATAGCTATTCAAATTTAATATGCAGCTCTCCTGCTGGCTTTTCTTCTTGCATATTCAGACCAAAAGCCTAGATGAGGCTGAGCAGGGTAGATGTGCCCCCACCCCAGAAGGAGGAAGGCAGTGGGCAGTCCAGCATGGGCGTGGGAGACCAGATGGGCCCGAGCTGGGTGAGATTTTCCTTGTTGAGGGCCAACAACATGGGCTTTCAACGGCCCTAGTGGGCTGAGGGGGTGTCCTGGCAACCTGGCAGGTATTTATCTCTTGATTCCTTGAGGAATAAGTCAGCTTTGTGATTTGGGGCAAAATCCTGTAACTCGGCTTCAATTTTCTTGTTGGAAAAATGGGAACAATACCACAACTGGACCGGGCAATCCTCTGCAGCTGCATGGAGAGAAGCTAAAGTCTCAGTCTCTGTCGGGGGCCTGTTCCCCACTTGGACCCCTGAACCACAGAGGCTCCTTCCTCCTCCTCAGAGACCTAGTCCATGCTGGCTCCTCTTTCCCCCAGGAAAGGCCCCAGGACGCAGGTGGACCAGGAGAAATCGGACAAGGTCCCAGCTTCAGTCTGGTCGGGGCAGCAGACCCAGAAACAACCACGACACAGTGGGGCACGTGCCTTGGGGACCCCTGGCGGGGCGGGGAGAGGTGAGGGAGAGGAGGAGACCCACAGCTGCCCAGGGTCTGAAGAGCAGAACCACTAGACTCGGCTGGGAGGCAGGGCCTCCTGTCCAGCTCATCCCTGGTGCCCGGCACAAAGTGACAAACGGCTCTGGCTGCCGTCCACGGGCTCCCGGCTCTGGGCTAAGCCGTCCCCGTAATGCATCCGGCGTCATCTGTAAAGCAGCCTCGTGAACCCGGGGCTGTTAGAGCTGAAGCACGGGGAGGGCAGCTCTGAAGTGACCACAGGCAATCCTGCTTTGTCACACGCATCGCTTCCCTGCCGCCGGCAGGTGCACCGGGCCGTCCTGGCTGGGGCCGGCACCGGTCTGCCGCCGAGGAGGCTCTGATCAACACCTCCGTTCGTCCAGGAAGATTTACAATTTTTTATTAAAAATGTCACAGGAAGTCCACTCAAACCCTTGAAGCCACTGCCAAGCATGTGCACGTTTGATATTAATTAAAGCAAAAGATGACAGACTCCAGGAAAAGGAATAATTCTCTTCTGGAGAAATGACCTTTCAGAAGAGCTTGTTCTTCGGTTCTGGTTGGTCATTACCAGAAATTACTGAGCGTTTTCAATAAGGCTGGGGTTGCCAGCTCTGTTTGCAGAGTTGGGCCTCCTGGTCCGGGGAGGGGCCGCATGCCCGGGGGCCCCTGGCCGAGAGAGTGGGCTTCCCCTGGCCCAGCCAGATGATGTCCTTGGCGAACAAAGAATGAAGTCGGCTTGCAATGCCGCTCTCTGTCCCCCGAGGGACAAGTCCTCACCCAGCATCTCGGCCTCCCTTCCAGCTCATCTCAGACCCACGGCCCCTGCCACACCTGACCTTCCTCACCTTCCCCCCAAAAAGCAGCTCCAGCGTGCCCCTCCCGCCCTCCGGCACCCTCCTCCCTTGCAGTCTGGGGCTCAGCCGGACACCCTGCCTCTCTAGCACCCCCACACACACCTCTCAGTGTTCCCCTGTCACCTCACCCCCAGGAGAGCTCCTCCTGACCCCTGCCCCTTTTCCTCCAAACCCCAAACTGCAGCTGGGGTTTTGCCAAGTGGATTCAACTGCACTCTCCACGCGTGTGCAGAAGCAGCCGATGGTGGCCGCGGAGAAGGGCGCAGTTGTTCTGGCAGGTTTCATTTCAAATCCATGCATACTGCCTGGCCCGCTCACTTGCAGCTCGTCCCCAGTGGCCTGGCTCTACCTCCCGAACATCCACCGTTTCTCACCTTTCCACCTCTCCCCAGATGTTTGCTCCTCTCCCCGAGCCCCACGTGAGGAGTCTGCCTTGTTTGTCCCTACCCTCATCTCCCCGCCCCCAAATCCACCCACCTCCCTGAGCTGTGCCCACACTCTCCACCCCTAGCTCACTCCCCATGGGCAAATCCGGTGGAAGAAGGGCCACCAAGGTTCCCCGCAGCTGATGTGCCAGAGTCCTGCACCCTCTGCTCCATTCTGCTTCTGCCAGGATCCCTTACAGAGCACGTGCGCCTCGGCGCCCTGCTGCTGCCCAGCCCCGCTCATGGGCTTGGCCTGAGCACAGTTAGGAGCCAGGACACATCAGGCGCCGGCTTCTGGGCCCCAGGGCTCCTCACCAGACGGCATGTGGTTGCAGATGATACTTTCTGAGTGAGGGTCCAAGGGGACCTTCAGGACACTCAAGGACCCCCTCCACCCCAAGCCAGCCTGGAGCCCTGTGGATGCGGGAGCTGAGGCCGGCTGGGACACACGTCAGAGCCACCTCTCCAGGCCCGTGAGCTTCTCCCTCTCCCTGTGGGACAGCAGAGCAGGGGCTGGATGGCCAGACTCGAGCCCCTCCCGGCTGATGCAGCCTGGCCCGAGTACCATTTCGGACCTCGTGCTGCAGGACCAGGACAAGGGCGGCTACCTAGAGGGCTCAGGGACCCACAGCACCGTCTTCAGAGCCTGTCCCACAGGTGCACGTCTCTGTCTGCAGCCTCACCTCTGATGCCCCTGTCCATCTGCCTCCACCCAGCTTGGCTGCCCGGCAGGCATCTTGAATGTAATTGGGCGCAAATGGGACTCCTGACCCCTCCTCCTCTCTGCATTCTCCCCATCCCAGGAAATGGCGTCCGCGCCACTCACCCGGCGGCTCAGCCGAAACCTGATGCAACCGGATTCCCTGCTTTCCCTCACAGCCAGTTCATCACCTTCATGACCCACACCACTCCCTGCCCAGCCCATGAGGCCAGGACGGCCTTTCTGTGCTTGAGCCACCCCCCACCCACATTCCTTCCCACCCTGAGGGGCCTGCCCGCTCCAACCACCTGCCAACCTACCAACCTGCTTTCTGTCCCTTTAGGTACTTGTCATCCTCTGGAATCTGTTACTGCCTTGTTGTAGGATTCTCCCTCCAGATGGGAGCCCCACAAGGGCCTGGGACTGCTGCCCCTGACCTCCCTGATGCAGGACCCACGCGGTCCAGGAGCTCTCCAACCTGGGAAAGGAATCGGCCAGGCCCAGCCGGGTGGGAGCCCGGGTCCCGTGGTCCAGAACCAGCCCACCTCTATGAGCCCTGTCTCCTCATCCACACGTTGGCCAGCCCCTCCTGCACCCCACCTGTCTCTGGGCAGAGCTGACGTCAGAGGGGACCGCAAGTCTCCGCGGTGTGTGCTTGTGAAGCTTCCATAACAAACCAGCCTCACGCTGGTCTCACTCGGCTGAGCTGCTCCCTGAAAGCCGAGAAATGCCCAGTTGCTACCCAGTCTGTGCTCTGTAGGACCATTCCTTTGCAGAAACATCCCTTCATCCTGTGCTTTGAGCTTCCTTCCCCCGTCCCCAAGCTATCTGGGCACACCATCAATTTCAGTCCTGTGGACTCACTTAAATAATAAACGCTGAACCTCTTTTCTCTAATGGAGAGTAAGTGTCTTCAGGATTATGATCTTTTTGCAAGATGAATAGCTGACGGAAAAGTAATACCACCTAATAGAATATAGCCAAGGAAGGGAGTATTTTAGTAGAGTTGGATGCAGCATGTGGGTGGTGACAAATAGTTTTGTTTGTTTTTAAAGAGGAAGAAAGAGAGGTGAGAACTTCATCCTGCCGGTAGCACTTGGGAGGCAGACGCGGGGTGCGCACAGCCCTGGAGGGAGCTCCAGACGCCGGTCACGATGTGCTGGAAAGAGACCGGGAGCAGAGTCCCAGGGCTGGGGGCAAGTCACCGCTCCATCTTCCATCAAATGGCAGGGAACAAATTTGACCTCCGAGGCTTCAGTTTCCACCTCCAGAAAATGGGGTAATAAAATCTACCTTCCTCCTGGCGTAGAGGTTTAGAATCATCCTTCCAGGGTGTAGGGGCGGAGGGAGGCTTGCAATGCGAAGGAGACACGAGAAAAGGCTTCCAGTCATGAGGACTCGGGAGACGGCGAGAGCTACGCCGTCGTCAGCATCCCTGGGTGCAGGAACCAACGGCCATCAGGGCAGGGCCCCGGGGTGGGCAGGATGCAGGGTGCAGAAACGCGGCCGTGTCAACGCCGCATCGGACAGGTCTCTGACTTTGAGGTGTTCGCAGTCATAAACACAAATCATCAAAGGCCCGCTGAGGAGGCCAACGGAAGGGCCAGCGGGAAGGACCTACTGATTTTGAGGAGGAGCCATTTGAGCGACATCCTGCAGGAAAAAGATCTCCGTTGTCACGGCAAGACGCTCCTTGGTCATTTCAGTCCACGGTCGCAGGGGCTGCTTGGACCCAGGGCAGGCCACTTGGAGGGAAGCCCCACTTGGCCTCTCTCTCCCTGTCTGTGCCCCTCATGGGCCACAGGTCTCTCTGGGCCTCGTTCCTTGTCTGGAGCAGGTAATCACAGTTTGCGGTGTCTGGTGGGGCTCTGCAGCCGGCCTCCCTGGGTCCCAGGCACACAGGCACACGTGTAACACACAGGCACAAACACGTTCCCACACGCGCATGCACGCACACACATGCACTCACCTCGTTAGGCCTCTGCTTCCTGGGCTGCCGAGCAAGGCTGGAGCCTCTGAGGGGGGTGCTTGGCACATGGAAGTGCCCAATACATGGGCTGCCACTTGGTCATCGAATTAATTCTTCCTCCCGTCTCTGCCGCTCACTGAGGGGACCCAGGTGGCCTCAGAGGGAGACCATAAACCAGCCCCTGTGCACTGACCAGGTCCCGGGGGGGCTGGTGGGGGCAACTTGGCCTCCCTGGGGGGAGGGCTCAGTTCTACAGGTGCAAAGGGATGTGTGTGGGGGGGGTCACCAGGTGGGTGGTGGGTGTGCAGAGTCAGAAAGGAGGGATTTGTTAGGTACAGGGCGGCGGGATGGACATTCCAGGGCATTCCAGGCCAGAGGGGGAGGCGGGATGGGGGCACCGGAGGATGCCATCTGTGAGGTGGTGGGGTGTCCTCCGTCCCTGGCCGACCAGGAGTGCTGGGGTACCAGACAGGGAAGCGCTCAGTGCCGGCTACTCCCCTTTCCCTGGAGACGAGCCTCAGCCTGTCTTGCTATTGGCTGAGTTTTCTAAATTGCCTTAAAAACCCTGTCCTTTTTCCTTTGTGTGGTCTACCACCAGCCTCCCCGCATTTCATCTGAAAAACAAAAAAAGCACCCCTTGGACCCTGATGCACCATTACAGACTCGTCTACAGTTCTGTACTTTTACAAGAGAAATGAGAAAATAATTTGTAAATCTCTCTGTGCAGCCCGGCGGCTGATTTCCCGGCGGCGGCCCTGGGCCCAGGTGTCGCTCCGAGAGCTCTCTGCCGTCTGAGACCAGTCCCCGCGGGCTGGACGGGGACCCTGATGCACAGTGCTGACTGGCACAGAAGGATTCAGACCCGGCAGTCTCCGCCAGGACACAGGATTTTGTCTTGGTTTCGTGAACTACCTTTAGGCTTATAGAGAAGCCCTAGAAATAGTGCGGTTTCCATGTATTCTTCACCTAGCAACCTCTCAAGCCCTCAGCTTCCACGCACGACCAGAGTGTGGTCAGCAGACGCAGGTTTTCCACTCGTGCGTGTCCTTTTCCACACCCAGGACGCCACGGGGACCCCCCATTGCTTTCGCTGGGTCTCCGCGCCGCCCCCCCCCCACAAGGCTGTAACACTTTCTGGGTGGTTCCTTGTTGGCAAGAACCCCACAGAGGTGATGTTGCGTCTCGCTCATGCCTCCTGTCGGGGGTTCACGGTGTCCGTGTCCGGTCACTGTGTTGATGATCTTGGTTGCTGGTCACGGTGGTGTCTGCTGGGCTCCCCCACCCTCAAGCTTCCATCTTTCCTATAAATGTCTTGAGGGAGATATTTGGCAACTTCTCAAACTTTGGTCCGCTGACTTTAGCATCACTTGGCAGATTTTGTCCAAAACAGTAATTGCCGTAATGTCTGCTCAATGGTGACTGTTTTTAATTCTCTCCTTTTCATAATAGGAATTGGACTCTAAGGAAGAACTGTCCCTTCTCCCCATTTATTTATCAGACTGATTATTTGTATCAGTGTGGACTCGTGGGTATTTATTGTATTCTGTGTGTTACAATGCAGTCCTATTATTATTTTCTTGCACAAATTGTTTCCATTTGGCCATCGGGAGCCTCTTCATTTTGCCTCCTGTGTTCTCTCCACAAGCCCCCCATCTTTCTGACACCACAAGGTCCCCCAAGCTCATCTGGTATCTTCCCTGCCCCAGGGCTGAGACCACTCCTCCAACGAGCTTTAATTGGGGGTGCTCCTTAGAAACCAAGAGCGCTGGGGGTGCCCATTGTTCCTGCCGCTCACGGCTTCCAGGCCACTCGGCGGACAGAGCTGGGCACACAGGGGCTCACCCTGTGCGGAGCCACAAGCACTCACATCCGTGGTTCTGTGTCCACCCGTCACACGGTGCGCTGTACAAACCGAGAGTTCCTCTGGATGCCTGAGCTTCCCACACCACGTAGCCCACTTCAGCCTGGCACTCTTTTCCTCGGCTGTAACTGGTTTCTCCAACAGAAAGAAACCCAACTCTTATGAGCTGCAACCTGGTGACTCATCGTCCAGTGCCCGTGGCTCCAGAGGGCGGTTTCCGAGTTGCCCACCTGCCACCTGCCCCGCAGTGAGAAACGCACTCGCAAACGTGCTCGCTGGCCTTTGCCTGCGGCCCTGCCAACCCCACCAAGACATCACCATCCAGAGGTACCTCCCCAGCCCCTCCAGGGCGGTCATGTTATTCACCTGTAATCCAGTGTGGCTCATTGGGGGTTTTTACTCCATTCGGGGCTCCACCCGTCCAGGTGTATTTGGTTTATTTGGGGGGCTCCGTGAAGGTCTAGGAAATATTGCAGAGGTGCTGAGCCAGCCCTGGAAGGAAGGACACACTGAGCCCGGCCCACCCTCGCACCGCTGGGCGCCAGTCTTTAGTGTGGATTTTATCCTTCCAGTATCGATGGTACACAGATGAGCAGGTGCGTGTGTACTTTCTCAGATCTCCTTCTTTCTTACAAGGATCACGTGCTATAGAACTCTCTTGCACTCTGCTGTTTGCATTTAACAGTATGGCCCGGAAATCACTCCACATCAGTTCACAGAGCTCTTGCCCTGCTTCTTTATGGCTGCGTAATGCTCCATGGTGTGCAGGTACCAGACTTCACTCAGCCCCTCTCCTATCTGTGAACTTCTGGGTGCTTTCCCATATTTTGAGTCACCTTGTATATCTATTTCTGTATTTCTGCAGGCATATCTTCAGAACAGAGTCCCAGAAGTGGGAATGCTGTATTGAAAGGTAAGTGTACGTGTGTATATGTGGTTCTGTTTGATGTTGCCAAGTTTCCCTTCAAAAGCTCTGCACTAATTTGCATGAGAGACCAAATGCAGCGTGCATGGGGGTCCCCATAGCCTTGCCAAGAGAGCGCGGGGTCATGTTTCAATTTTTGTTAGTCTGATAGGATAGAAACGGTCCAGGTGTATTGGTTCGGTGTTGCTTTGACTGCATTTCTGAACGATGAGTGGGTTGGGATGCTTTTTCTGTTTGATGACTTTATGTCTGTAAACTGTGTATTCATCTTTTTCCCATTTTCTTTCAAGATTTTGGTCCTTTGTCTCAATTTTTAAGAGTTCTTTATATAATAGAGATACTAGTCCTTTGTCTACAGCAAATGTTGTAAATGTTTTCTCCCGGTATATTGACTTTTGACTTTATTTTTTTTAAGATTTATTTATATTTGGGGGTGGGCATGGAGAGAGCACAAGCAGGTGGGGAGGGGCAGAGGGAAAGAGAGAATCTCAAGCAGATTCCACACCCAGAGTGGAGGCCGACTCAGGGCTCCATCTCACAACCCTGAGATCAAGACCTGAGACGAAACCAAGAGTCGGACGCTTAACTGACTGAGCCACCCAGGTGCCCTTGACTTTGTTTACTATGGTGGAGTTTTCTTCGATGTGATTAAAGAGAAATGTATGTAGTCTGATCTATCCATCTTGAATCGCCCTGGGGTTTGAGGGACAGTTCCAGCCTCCTCATCCCGTGCACGCAGACCTTCACCATGGACCCCGGGGTGGGCAGGGCCAACAAGGGAAGATGGAGGCTTTGCTGGAAAAGGAAGACAAGGCAGATTCATTGTGACCTTGAAAAGGTTATGAAGGGGCTCACACTGTGGCTCCCCAAACACTTTAGATTTGGGTAGATTTGCCAAAACTGAGCGAAAACACCCATGCCTCATGAAGAGCTCGCTGTGTTTCCTGGTGAGACACAACCACGAGAGTCCCCATATCCCTCCCACGCATAAATCTGGGGGTTCGGGTTCATGCTAGGGCTCTTCCACCCTCCTTGACCTCTCTCCTATTCTACAGACCGAGCAACCCAAGTTCAGCTAAAGACCCTGCCTCGATCAAAGAGGCAGGGGTGGAAGAGGGGGTCTGAGGCAACCCCCAGGTCTTCCCTCCTCCCCCTGCCCACACCCACTGCTGCAGACACCTGGGCACTTCCCGGCACCAGCCTGGTCCCCCCAGTGCATCGTAGGGCCCCACAGGGACCTCACGGAAGTTCAGAGAGTCTCTCCCTGGAGAAAAGCCAGGCTTGCGTGGCATGGAAAGCTCTGTGACGGGGCTCGGGTTCCCTTTGGAGGGCCCTTCTTCCATTACACCCAGCCCCTGGATCAGCTCCCCAGCCTCGGAACAGCCAGGCACCACCCACCTCCCTGCCCACTGGGAAAACTGCCCCAGATGTCTGCTGGGGCCCGGCATCTCCCATGTGGTCATTGTCCCTCTGACGTGCCCAGACCTGCCCTGGCCCCATCCAGAGTGGGGGTCCGACCCCTGCAAACACTGAGCAAATTGTAGGTCAAATAAAATCCGTGAGGCGATCTCTTGTGGAAACGGGAGCAGAGTCGGGGTGGCAAAGAGGGAGACAGATGGGGTGGCGGGAGGGCTGAGGAGGTTACCAAGTAGGCCGGGAGGAGAGACAGCAGGAGGGCAGGGGGCAGGGCCCGCATGGGTGCTGGAGGTCCAAAGGAAGGAAAATGCAAGGCCAAAGTCGTCTCTCCTGCAGGTTTCTGGCTAGGACACAACAGCTTATTTTAACACCGAGCCCCACAGAGGGCTCAGACATCAGGTGCGCTCAGATATAACCCAGGTTTGCAGCCTGCGGGGGTATTTCGGGGAACAGCAGATGCTGCTCCACTCCCCGGCTTTTCCTCTCCATGGTGTCCGTGTAGGTGGCACTCGCTGCAAGCAACACCAGCTCCCGAGGACTTGCAGCTCACCGGAGCTTTGTAAACAGAGTCACATTTTTGTCTCCCAACCACATCTCTGGGGAAATGATCTATCCTTCTTCACAGTCTGTAATCACCCCGTGAGCTCCTGCCCCTGCACACCGTCTGCCGGCACGGACTGGTGGAGGTGGGGGGGGGGGGGGTTGTTGGGAACAGAACATGAAGGCAAAGTCACCCCTCTAACAATTTCTAAGAAGACCGTTTTTGTTGTTATGCATACTTTCAAGCCCTCTTGCTGAGCTAACTGGCTCGGACTTCCTTTGCGAGGAACCTCAGGTAGCCCCTGCAAGAGGTCAGCGAGCAACGCGCAGGGGCAGCCCAGGCCTCCGGCCGAGAGTTTAAGCACAGAGAAGCAGGTGGGGACGACGGGGAGGGCCAGAGGGCGGCGGGCGGAAGAGGCAGGGTGCTGGTCCCTTGCACATCACGGGTGCTGTGGGAGACGCAGAGGCAAGGTACCTGCGGTCTTGACATACTGGTTCTTTAACACTGAGCACATCCGAACCGGGAAGCCTTTATTTCTGCCACACAACAGCAGCGACGACAAAGCCTGGCCCGCGGGTCAGGTTCTCGGCCAGGTCCGCGAAGGTACCTGCTCCCAAGGGTGTGGGATGCCAGCACTGGGCTCCATTTCCCTAGGGCACTGTCGGAGCAGGGGAGTGGGGGTCGCCAGGGTAGAAGCCCCCATGAAGGCTTGGGGGGAGCTGACCTTGAGCACTGGGGGGTTTTGATGAGAGTGGAAAGGGAGGTTTGGTTTATCTTGCTTGGGTGGCAGAGGAGGGCTTTGTGGGCTCTTGCTGCTGTATGTTGTCCACTCTGGGGGGCTGCGCATGGGGGTGGTGTGGAGGGGGGCACAGGGCTCCCACTGCGCCCGCCCTCTGGTCAGGGCCACTCAGCTGCCTCCACTGCTGATGGCCCATCTGCCGGTTCGTCTGAAGGACGCAGCCTAGTGGGTGACACGTTGGTTCTTAACTCACATTGTAGTTAGTGCAAGTTTGCAGAAATTACTCATTTTAAAATGTGCAGATTCAACCGTTGAAGCCTGAAGTCTACATAACTGAATGGCTAGAATCTTGAGATGAGTTAACAAGCGCATGTACTCATATTATCCTACTAACTGCACACAGTATTTGGGCTTAATTTTTCTATTTCCTTGGCTTGTAATCTACTCCCCTTCCATCAGATACACAGCAATTCTCTTCTTCCAGGATCAGCTGTTTTATAATCATCACCCTGACAGCAGAACTACATCCTTGTACTCATTTAATAACTATTTATCATCCTCTATCTGCCCATTTTCAAAAAGGAATAAGTTAAGTGCTCCAGAAATTGGAAAAAAACTGAAATTTGACCTTTATTAACTGGGTTAATTGTCAAAATCTCTGCTTGTAAAAAAAAAATTAATGACCAAAAAGTGTAACTTTTAGAGTTTCAAAGATTAGGTTAATGTCCAAGGAAGTATAAACTTTGACCTTCTTGACACATGTCATAAGTAACATCTATCCTAATAAATTGCTACCTGTGGGCAATTATAAAATTTTCCCTGTATCCAATCACGCAATTTAATTGCTGCTGGAAATCCTGGCTTCCTTCGAGTTAGCCTGCAGAATTATCTGATGCTTACACGAGTCATTCTGTATTTGTTTCAGGAAGGTATACTTGTTCACTGGGATTTCTAGACACTGCAAGACACTGTTCATGGACACAGAGCCTGGCCGTTTCGACCAAATGTGGCTTGGGCCATAAACAACAGGATGAGCCCCAGGAATGAAGTGGAAACTGAGGACAGCTTCTCTGCCTGACTCAGTCTATCACTGACCCTGGGTCCTCTCCTTTCCTTGTTAGTTGTCCATGGAGGACAGGGTGACGTAGGTGTGGCCCTGTGATTTGTCCTGTTACTGGTAGACAGTCAAGTCAACCCCACACGGGACCAACAGGTCGTTTCTTAAATGCCCTCATCTGGGGACGGTTGTCTGCCGACCGGTCTGGAGAAACAGGACGAATCCCCACGGTGTATGCTCTCCCAGGCCAGCCTCTTAACACATTTGTTTCTGCAAAGGACACAGGGACTTCACTGTCATTTATGGAGTCCCTCGAAAGCGGTGACGCTGGGTCCCCTCTTAGAATTCCACCACTCATTCCGAACATCCCAGAATGTCAGAAAACCTGAAGATGACCCCCGTTCCCGGAGGCGTGTTTTCAAAGCACGTAAGTGAAGGTGGGAAGAGAAATCAGAGTTACATTCTCTATTGTTTGGTTACAGAAATGAACCTGTTGCGGGAGGGAGGGGGTAAAAGAGAAACAGCAAGCAGGTCACCTACGATGTTGTATACAGTGGAATGAAAAGCCCTGGCCAGGCTCCTTTCTGTTAAGAATAGAAAAGGTGAAGGCTGCGGCAGCCTCGGGCAGGGCCGGGTGGGGTCCTCCGTGAGCCCCCCCCCATCGTGGGCAAGCACCCGCGTCATGCGCTGTGCACCCCGGGGCCTGGTGGGGCGCCCAGCGCATATCGGGTATCAAGTCACTGCTGGTCACTGACCCAAAGCGCATCACGGAAGCAACACTGGGGCGAGTCCCTGTGGCTCCAAGACCCTGGGGTGACACGTGTCGCCCCACATCACGACTGGACCTGCGGTGCTTTGTCGTCTGTCAAACAGGGCTTTGCCGTCTGCCCCTGCCACCTGGGCGAGGTGGCGGCAGCAGCAGGTCAAGCCTGCGTGGGTCCTGGTGGGGAAGCACCTGTGCCTCGAGGCTCTTCAGTTAAACCCCTGCTGTCCCGAGCCTCCAAGAAGACAGCCTGGGGGCAACCGCGGGGTCTAACCCTTGGAGAAACCAAGGGCCCGGTGGACGTCCTTCCTCACCCCTGCGCCTCCCCTGGCCACGTCAGGCTGAATGGCACTAGTCCCTGGAGGAGACAGCCTCTTCCGTCACCACGAAGTAAGAGCCGAAAGCCAGATGTTACTGGGCTTCCGGCTCCCCGCGGGCTCGCCCCAGTTACTCAGCGAACCGGCCAGGCCCACTGCGTTCGACCCCCGGTGCCGAGCTGGTGGCTTCTTGTCGATGTCCCTGGCGCAGGAGTCACCGGCTCCCACAGCACCCTGCCTACACATGCGGCCAAAATGCCCGCGACCAGGCTGCTGCACACCCCAAACCCGCTCGGCACCCCAGTGTCGTGGAAACACCGCCATAAGGGCTTTTCTGTAAAACGCCACATTTGCTGGAGCAGCTGATACAGTGAGAGGAGCACCTGCTTCCAGGGAGGAGGTGGCCGGTGACACGGGACGGAGGCGATGAACGTGCCCTTTCGTCGATCGGCCTGATGCTCAGCACCAAGCGCAGAGTGGAGAAGAAAATCCCAGCCTCCCTTTCTCCTGCTCCAACTTTTCCCAAACACCTGTCCTGGTCCTTTTAAAACCCAAGGAGCGTTCCACCCCAATTTTCAGACTGTCACTACCCTGCAGTCTTCATGGCGTGACACTTAATTCATTAGATGACATAAGCCCGAAGCTGCCCATTGTGACAACTGCCAGGGACCAAAATAAAACCAAACTTTTCCTGCAAGTCTTGTATGAAAAAGCGGTTGTTTCTCTAGGTGCAGGTCAGGACTCACCTGCAAGAGGATCTGGAGCCAGCTAGAGCATTATTTCCAAAGTGAGGTCTGCGGGGGTGGCCCTCACATGTCACCTGCACCTACGTTCAGGGGAGGGTTTGTTCTGAGCGAGATTTACTTGAGAACCAAAAGCCAAGTAATTCAGACGTGCCTATTCTAGGACGGGTCTTCATGCTTACAAACAGGCCCGTGTAAGAGAAGTAACTACGGTCAGTTTGGGAGATCTGCCGGGTTGGGATGACGCCTGGTGTGACCGTGACACACGACATGAGTCCCGCCTTCTGCAACCGCAGGGCTGATGGGAAGACTTGGCGTCCACGCGGCACCTCCTCCCTCAGGATGTGGAGCCTGGGGTCCCACCACAGGCGGAGTTCCCAGGCTCACTGCCACAATGCATCAGTAACACTGGGGGTGTTTTCCTGAGCACCTACTCCGCTCCCCACACCGCGCCGGGATTACACACAACGTCGCGGCTCCTCCTTCCTGCAACCACGAGCTCATTCCATTCTGCAGAGAAGAAGAAAATCAAGGCTTGAACTTCAAGAAACCTGCCATGGGGCCCAGACTACAGTGGAGAAAGGAGCGATCAGGATTCGAACCTCCCCGGGGGCATGCGGGCCGCGAGAGCAACCACCACTCGGGCACCCCGACGTCAGCAGCCCCGGTCAGCCTAGAAGTAGCTTCTCCAGAACCACGCACTGTTAAGACAGGAAAGGATGTTCTGAGGTTCAAGCCACAACACGGTCCTCTTCTACTGGAACACTCTGGAAGGGTCGGGGTACAGGAGGAAACAAGGGGTGAGATTCCACGCCAACCTGGTTCCGGGAGGGAGGAGGCGTCCCCTCGGTGGGGGAGCCGTGCGGGGCGCGCCCGAGGTGCCAGTTCCCACGCTAGACGCCAGGGACGCGAGGCTGAGCCAGCCACGCAGCGCCACTTGCATACCCACGCCCGCGAGCTGGGGTACAGCGGAGCCCAGGCTGTGCCCGGGGGGCTCTCGGTTGCCTGGAACTGAAGATGCGAGGTGAAGGGTATACACACGCGTGTACGCACACACGCAGCTGTGTGCATGTATGCATATCTCCGTGTCTGTGTGCACGTTTGCGTATATAAAACATACGGACACACACACACACAGGTATGTGTGAGTCGGAGCTGACAGGAGTGTGACAATCTGGGTGAACGTTCCCAACTCCATAAATGGTGCTCTGAGTCGCCGAACACAGACTTTTCTGCCTTCCCGTCTTGCTTTTAAAGGAGACACCCACCGCGGCACTTGTGTTTCAAGGGGCTGGCGATCGCTACCTTCTCCCACCTAAAGAAGCTCATTCATTACAAGTCGGTTAAACACCGTGGGGTTCTCGATGCGGTGGCTGGGCACGGTGTTCAGGATTCAGTCCCTGCAGGATCCCTCCTCCCCAGGAGGCGTGGACTTCCTGGCTCTCCCTGTCCCCACTGCAAGATGCACAAACGGACCGCTGACAGCCCGTCCAAGGTCCTTCCTCCGGCATTTCTCTGCCCACTGAGTACCAGAGCACACAGTCTACCCTTCCAATGACACGTGGTGTGGTCTGCCTGGATTCTTTGTTCAAACGGCCGCCCCGCCACCTTGAGGGCAGCAAGGGTTTTGGGAATCCTGAATTACTCACAGAAGCTGCCATTCACCAGGAACACAACTCCTGCTGAGTCCGGGTCTGAAGTTCCTCAAATCTATGGACAGAGGCAAGCTGTGTGTCTGCAGAGCACGGGTCATTTTTGCTACCCCAGTCCCATAAACATTTTCTGAATGCTCAGCATGCACAGACACTGTGCCACCAGCCGGTATATGCATGATCTCCTTTGGTCGTCCCAGAGCCGGGAGAGGCAGGAAGCACAGATATCCTACAGGAGGGTACAAAAATGTCCAAGGACTGTGCGTGGTCCCATGGAGGGAGAACCCGGGTCTGTGTCCGGAATCCGCACACTTAGCCACCGTGCATGGCCTCCCCAAGCCTCTGCAAAGTGATTAATAAAATCAGAGCACCCCAGATGTTTAGAACACCGCCTTCAGCACAGTCACCCTGCTGGTGGGCGTCCTTAGAAAGTGCTCCCTTACTCAGGGGCCACCTGCCTCCCCCACGCTGGCCTCGGCTCTGCCTCTGCGGAGACTATGACTGGGCATAGTCACACAGCTTCATCACACAGCTTCCTCCCCCTCAGCCCAAGCGCACCCAGGACCAGCACAGCAGCGTCATTTGAATAACAAATTCACCAGTGCATTTAAATACAATTCCAGTTACTCAAATTCAATTTACACACAGAATTTTAGGAATACATTATGTAAGGTGCTACGGATGAAAACAGTAGGCTGACCCCTAATGAGGTCACTGGATTCTACTCTGTGCTGCCTGAAATTGACATTCAAATCGGACTGAGCCCAAATCTTGGCTCAGGGCATCAGCTATACCCAACTGAACATGCTCATTTTGCCAGATCAATAATATGAACGTGGCATAATATATCACATAAAAAGCTTCTTCCCGTAGCCATGGTTACAGCACTTTAAGATGTGGGCTCTCTGAAACTCACCCCCCAAACCAGCCGCCACGATGACTCCTCGTTTTCTTTACGGACAGTCCTATTTTAGTGCTAAGCTCAAGTCACAGGTACTTTCTTCGGTTTTGGGTTTTTTTTCTTAATTCTTTCACTCCAACACGTACATATTAACCACCAGAAAATACGGTAAAAAATCCCTATGTTTAAGTGAAGGCTTAATTTAGCATAACCCTGTGTATTGTATTGGGAACCTGAGAATCTTTTTAATGTCTTACCCTATCTCTCTCTCACTCTCTCTCAAAAAAAAAACAAAAAAAAAAAACAAAAAAAACATCTTTCAGTGAGCCTGTTCTAGAAACGACTGGGGGAAGTCACCTATCAATTGCCAGTCTGTGTAGAGAAACGGGGTGGTTCTCCAGGCCGGTGAAATCTAACTGCTAAGTGTGTACACAGAGCTAAGGAACAGAAGCAGAGGCCAACTCTCCCGGACACTAGCCCGAACAGCCTCAGATCCAAAAGCATTAAGAAAAAAGTAAACTTGAAAATGATTTGAGAGAAAGGTCTATTTTCGTGACAGATGGCAATGAGGGCTCTTCAATGCCAATTTAATCACTTTTCCTCGATTTTCAAATGCTTAAGTTGTGGCTCCAAGTGTTTGTGCACCAGCATGGGATCTGCTACGCTGAAACGGGGAGGAGGGTGACTAACGTGCGCCTCAGTCTCACCGTCAGCCGAGGGCAATTCCGCCCAGCTTAGGGAAGTGAGGTTGCTCGAGGGATACTCCAGCCTCCCACGGTGAAAAGTTCTGTCCTCGGGGCACCCGGGTGGCTCAGTCGGTTAAGTGTCTGCCTTCGGCTCAGGTCATGATCCCGGGGTCCTGGGATTGAGCCCCGCATCAGGCTCCCTGCTCAGCGGGGAGTCTGCTTCTCCCTCTCCATCTCCCTCCGTGTGCTCACCCACACTCTTTCTCTAGATCTCTCTCTCTCTCTCAAATAAATAAATAAATCTTAAGAAAAAAAAAGTTCTGTTCTTATGAGCACCATTCTATGTCACAAAGGCAAAGACTGTCCTTGATTGGGAGCCTAATTTATATAATCACTTTTTGGTCCAATTACCTGAACAAACAGACCCATCGGTGGGGACTTAATACACAGAATAGTCTCCAAATTTTTAAGCAGGGACTTTTGATAATCACCTTACAAGTAAGAGAAGAAATGGAGTCCCCAGGGGGCCGTGACGACCCCCATCAGCAGTGCCCTGCGGGCCAGGACCTAAAGTCCAACTCCCACCCAGGGCTCTGTCAGCTCCATCGGACTCGTGTCTTTTCCAGGGAATATTTTGTCACCCCATCTCAAGACACTATTTTACATCTCAACTGTATATACTTTTTCCAAAGACGTATTTAATACTAGACTTAACTCTGAAACCAATGAGAAAATATATCCACAGACATACTGGTGATCCAAGTCCGAGTCTATGGGGGGCTTCTATGCCAGAGCAGAAAGCGCCTCACATACACAGTTCTGCCTTTTGGAAATTGATCTGTAGGTTTTACAGACTATTTGTATCTTTGGTAAAGTATCTCAGATACAAGGCTGATGGGGCAGTTTGCAATCACAGGCATCATTATGAATAGGTCGAAGCTGCACACCCATCAACAATGGCCTAGAGTTACGGGCGTCCGTCAACACTGATAAATGCTACCAACCACGTGTAAAAGTGAAACCTGCCCCTCGTATTTAATGGCCTCCTGAGCTCTAGAAGGCAATGCATCCTCAGCGCAGGATTAGGCAACTTATCTGGAGATCTGCATCTTCTCCGAGAAGAAACAGGGAGAATGTCCTTAAGACCACCTGTGTGCACCAATGTCACCAAAATAGCAGGGTGAAGAATTTACACAGCATTTTCCAAAATAAGTGATGTCCTTCACAGTTAGGACCTCGGAGATGATGTGCAAACTTGTAGCTGAGGAAGACTGGCCATCCGCAGCCTGAGAACCGGTGGCTTTCTGGGCACACCATCCCTAGGCCTTGGCCTCCCGGAAAACCTAAAAGCGCCCTGTTGGTGTGTGCCCGCCGCCACCAGGTCCTCCTCAGGGCAGCCCCCTGCAGGCTGGGCAGTGGCCGACCTCAGGCCCATCCTGCATCTCTGCGTACCTGGGGCAAGCACAGCTCAGGGCACAGGCCACGTTTGGACCTGCTCCAAGAGTAAGCAGGATGGTTTGCGTCAAGGCTCAATTCAAAGGGCCTGTCCCCACTTAAAGAAAAGGAATACACAAAAAATATTAATCATGTTTTCCTTTTAATAAGGCTTTTTACTCAAAAGTGTAGCTTTGAAAATCTCTAGCTTGTTGTGAAAACCAGAAAAGCCAGGGAGCCGCCTCACTTCGAACACTGCCATGGCGAGCTGGACCGACGCGGGAAATCAAATGCAACACTTTAAAATCAGAGCCAACATTTAAAATTAGGAGGATGATGCATGTCCTACTGTGATTTAAGGAGAAAGGACAAGTTCTTAACACAGTAAAACAAAACACAAAAGGTAAACAAATCTTTAGAAATCACTAGATGTGTGTGTGTGTGTATTTATATAATTAGGATTATCATCAACATTTAAAACTATTAAAAATAAGGTTGCCACCTTCACTTTTCTTTCAGTACCGGGGTGTTATTTTCTTAGGAAAAAAAAAAAGTTTCGCCCCAACCCTCAAGTTGCCAGACCCCAAGCCCGCTCTGTGCTATACAACGCCCCCCCTCCCCCACGCTGAGCCCCCATAGCGCCGACACCCAGTCCTGCTGTCGTCCTGGTTGTCAAGATGACAGGCCTACAAAAGCACAGCTGAGAGCAGAACTGCATTCTTCCCCAGGAAGAAAACACATTTGCCCACAATGGGTCTACAGAGTCTTCCAAAGCACCTCATTGGTGGCTTGATAACCTGTTCGTTTTGCCCAGAAGCAAGATGGCAATCTTAATCAAAGAGGGAAGCTAGATTTTTTTAAATAACTTAAAAAAAATCGTTTTTATATAAAGCAGCAAAAACATCTTTTCCTCTCTGCAGAAAGAAAAATGTGAACAAGAAAACACAGCGATGTAAATGGACGGTTCATAAACTTGCTCAACTCACCCCCCCCCCCCCCCCCCCGCCAGACGGCACCTCCTCTCAGGGCTACTGCTCTCTACCACGCTCAGTGCTATCTGAAGAAGATTCTTTGGTGCCTTCAGTCGCTCTTTTACTTTCCTCCTGATTTAAATTTCCCTTTTCTGACCTGGTCCCGTTGGGGATAGAGTTTTCACCATTCACCAGCCCGTTTTCCACAGCCTTCGCCCTGCCGACGGCCTCGGTGAGGGTGAGGGCCTCCTGCACCCCGGCCTCCTCCTCCAGGCTCCGCAAGGCCAGGGGCAGCCTGGCGCCCCCCGTGCCACTCTCCTCACACCGGGGCAGCGGGGCCCCCACCTGCACCTGCTTGCGATAGTGCTCCCGGTTCGCAGCCGCGCTCTTCACCGCTTTCTCCAAAATCTCTTTTTCTCCTAAGCGCAGCTTGATGGCCATTGCTGCACGAACAGAAAGGTCGTGGTTTTTCAAGAAGGATTTGTCTTCCTGGAAAACGAGAAAGAGCAAAATTAATTGTAAGAAGTCTAAATCAGCAAAAGTACAGCGACAGAAGGCAGATCAGTTGTTGCCATGGATGGGGGCACGAGGGAAATGTGAGGGGTGACAGGAGGTTCTAGAACTTGACTGTGGCGGTGGCTGCAGGACTATGTGCTTATATCAAAATGTACACTTTAGAAGCGTGGGTTGTATTGTATTTAAATTACACCCCGAGAAAGTGATCATAAAACCAAAATGGTGAGCCTAAATCAAACGGTGTCCCACCACATTTGACAGGGAACTTGGCTTATTTTAAAAATCATTCCTTGTCTGTCTCGTGCACTGCCAGGCCCCAGGGCTCGGCACTGGGCTGAATGAATGAATGAAGGAGCGAGATGCATGTGAAGTTAGTGGTGCAATGGTAAACCTGGAAAGCACAAATGAAAACTCAGAATTACAGGAAAGTGTTGAATAATTTTTAAAAATTCATCTTCTAGTCAACAATGCCTCAAGAGGATTCTTTTGATAAGTATAAATGTGTTAAATAGGGAAATATTAATAAGTTGAATGAAAAATATCAGATATACAACGATTTTGCTAACAAAAGTCATTTACATTTAGGAAGGAATCTCTTTTTAAAAATCGCTAAAAACATGACAAAGCTCAAATCCTCACTGAAGCGATCTAATTACCTCAACAGTTGTTTTGTATGTTTTTAAAAGAAGCGAGGCTCGATCTTCAAGAAATGTCCAAAGTCTGACCTCATTGTCCCAGCTAACGGGATATTCAGAATTACCCAAAGTGAAGATTCTGTCGAGAGCATTATCTCCCAGCAAATGTTCCTTCAATTCTTCTGCAGAAATACAAACAGCCATCTGTGAGGGAGGAAACAGCACGGCTTCTCATTTTAACAAGCAGCCCACCTTGGAAAAGATCTTCCCCAGCGACGTCACCCGCCTGTGGTGAAAAGCTCCCCAGGATCGATGGGCTGGGCCAGGCCAGGCTCTCCAGAGTAAGTCACTACTAGCCTTCCTGATTGGGAGTCCAGACCAAGCCTTGGCACAGCCCTCCATCTCTCGTTGCTTTTATGAGGGACACTGAGAGCTTTTAGACAGTTTCACAAGATACGTTTTAAGGACAAATCTACAGGGACACGTCCCTTATTCTGACGACAGCCTTCTCGCCAACCACGCACTCAGTCACACCAACGGGGTCAAAAAGACGTTCAGGTGAACAATGTAAATAGTACACACGGGTGACAGCACAACAATCCAGTGACCCTTCTAAATTTAAATCAGATTGGTGCTCATGGCAGCAATGGACCTGACAAAGCTATTTATCTCCTCTTACAACACATAAACCACAAACCGAAAGAAATAAGAAAAATGGACTATAAAAATCTTAGTTAATGAAAAATGTGCCTTTTTCCCTCACTTGTCAGGAATTTAAACAGAAATTACAAATTAGCACAAGTGAACAACTCAATTACCTTCAAGTATATTTAAGAAGAGGAAAGGATGCAGCAACTGCTCTGAGCATTTCAGCTCAAGGCACATTATCTTCAAGAGACCCAAACATGCTGATCCTATTCATGCTCAAGAAATACACCCCAACTTCTTATGTAATTATGAGACAGTATCTCTTTCAGAGCAAAATGCCCCACAGCTGTCACTATTTACAATTCAAACTGAAGAATCTGCTGCCAGCAAACCAAACTTTTATTAGTATTAGTTAGAGGAATTCAAAGAAGAATACATCAATTGTCTTGACACAACAAATTATCTTTCTATGACTAAAGAGACACTAAAGAGAATCAGCAGACCTAAAATGATTCAGGCAGTTTGTTTTTTAAGGAAAAAAGAAGTTAATCTAATGTTCAAAAAAGAAATTTATTAGGTGGCATTTGTTAGCAAAAGATCATGATAAAATTCAGGGTTTTTATATTTTGGATCCTACAGTTTATGTTCTTTGTATAAAGTGCTGAAAATTTAAAACATGCTTCCTGAGTGGTAGAGATTTCTTTTCAGAAGCCCCCTCACTAAGGTCACTGGTTTTGTTTTCTTCCTAAACCCGCCCAGGGTCTGCCCTCAACGTTGAAAAGCTAAGGGGCAGAAGCAGAGCCTTCTCTCTCTGCTACTTTTAACAGTGAAACCGGGCTTATTCACTCTACTGGGAACATGAAACCACCAAGGGGGGGCGGAAGGGGACATGAGGCCGTGTCACCATGTGACCAGAGGCTTCGTGAGTAGGCCCTTTCCCCTGCTTGCCTGCAGCTAACAAAGCCCTGACAGCTCCTCTGAGTCCCCACCGGGGCTCTGTGCCTTCACCCGGCCACCACGGGAGTACATGTGGGGTCACCCCAGACAGTGACCAGTGCCCTAGCTCCTCAACCTGGCTCCGTGTTGAACGCTGGTTCGTCCAGACCCCTGGACTACTAGGATCTCTTCCACGAATCCTGTTCTTTGCAAACCAGCAGGAGCCACGTGGGATGCCTGGGATGCAGGCTCTGGATGAGCAGAGCTGGGTCCTGACGTGGGGCCATCACCTGCCAGCTGAGGGCCATGTTACTCCTGCTCTTCGAACTGGAGTTTCCACGTCAGTCACGCGGGAATCCCTATGCCTCACAAGCCTGATGAGAATGAGCACGAAGTCCGCCCCACACTGAGCACCGGCACAGTGACAGGGATCAGTATCACTGTCGTCTCTTGTTACAAATTCCTACAGGCTATGAACTGTGACCTTCAGTGTTCTACCTCTGCATCGTATGCAAGAAAAGCCCACAGGAAACCCTTAACTCGAGCCACGACCAAAGTACAAACTAGCCGGAAGCGCTAACTTGAGGGGCAGTGAGTCTATAGCAACGTGGCTGCTCAGAAGGGGCAAGTGCCATCTCACAGCTCTGTGGGTTCCAGCAGCTGGTGTCTACACTGCCAGGGTCTGGGGACTGTCTCTACCACCTCCACCCTGATGTCAAACCCTGGACCGGACAGCATTTCTCCTGCAGCCAGACAAGAGGACAGGGGGGCCAAGGACAACAGAGCCCAGTAGGCTCTGCCTCTGCAGACCAAACCGCCCCTTCCCTGCTGCTGGGGCAGCTTCCTTCGGAGAAGTGCTTATCTGTCTGCTCAACTAGATGGTAACTCACTTACTCACTTCTTCCTACCCAATCTGGTTTGCACAGGATCACAGGATTTACGGTAGTTTACAACAGCAAACACACACACACAATTACAAGTGAAACCTCAAGGAAGGGAATCATAAAGATCAGAGCAGAAATAAATGACATAGAAACTAAAAAAAACACAATAGAACAGATCAATGAAACTGGGAGCCGGTGGTTTGAAAAAATTAATAAAACCGATAAACCTCTAGCCAGACATACCGAAAAGAGAAAGGACCCAAGTAAGTAAAATCACAAACGAGAGAGGAGAAATAGCAACCAATACCACAGAAATACAAACAATCTTAAGAGAATATTATAAAAAATTACAGGCCAACAAATTGGATAATTTGGAAGAAATGGATAAATTCCTAGACACATATGAACTACCAAAATGGAAACAGGAAGAAATAGAAAATTTGAACAGACCGATTACCAGCAAAGAAATTGAATCAGTAATCAAAAATCTCCCAACAAACAAAAGTCCAGAGCCAGATGGCTTCACAGGCAAATTCTACCAACCATGTAAAGAAGAGTTAATACCTACTCTCAAACTATTCAAAAAATATAAAAGGAAGGAAAGCTTCCAAATTCATTCTATGAGGCTAGCATTACCCTGATAACAAAATCAAATAAAGACACCACAAAAAAAGAGAACTACGGGCCAATATCCCTGATGAACATGGATGCAAAAATTCTCAATAAAACACTAGCAGATCGAATCCAACAGTACATTAAAAGAATTATTCACCATGATCAAGTGGGATTCATTCCTGAGCTGCAGGGGTGGTTCAATATTCACAAACCAATCAACGATACACCACATTAATAAAAGAAAGTATACGAACCATATGATCCTCCCCATAGATGCAGAAAAAGCATCTGACAAAGTACAACATCTATTCATGATAAAAATCCCTCCACAAAGTAATAGGTCTAGAGGGAGCATACCTCAACATAATAAAGGCCATATATGGAAGACCCACAGCTAATATCACCCTCAATGGGGAAAAACTGAGAGGTTTTCCAGTATGGTCAGGAACAAGACAGGGATGTCCACTCTCACCATTGTTATTTAACATAGTACCGAAGTCCTAGCCACAGCAATCACACAACAAAAAGAAATAAAAGGCATCCAAATCAGCAAAGAAGAAGTCAAACTTTCACTATTAGCAGAAGACATGATACTATATATAGAAAACCCAAAAGACTCCACCAAAAAACTGCTAGAACTGATAAACGATTTCAGTAAAGTTGCAGGATACAAAATCAATACACAGAAATCTGTTGCATTTCTATACACCAATAATGAAGCAACAGAAAGAGAAATTAGGCAATCAATCCCACTTACAACTGCATCAAAAACAGTAAGATACTTAGGAATAAACCTAACCAAAGAGGTAAATGATTTGTACTCTAAATTAAACTACAGAACACTTATGAAAGAAATTGAGGAAGACACAAAGAAATGGAAAGACATTCCATGTTCATGTATCGGAAGAACAAATATTGTTAAAATGTCTATACTACCCAAAACAATCCACACATTTAGTGCAATCACGATCAAAATACCAATAGCATTTTTCACAAGAGCTAGAACAAACAATCCTAAAATTTGTATGGAACTACAAAAGACCCCGAATAGCCAAAGCAATCTTGAAAAAGAAAAACAAAGCTGGAGTCGTCACAATTCTGGACTTTAAGTTATACTACAAAGTAGCAGTAATCAAAACAGCATAGTACTGGCATAAAAATAGACACACAGATCAATGGAACAGAACAGAAAACCCAGAAATGAACCCACAATTATATGGTCAATTAATTTTTGACCAAGCAAGAAAGAATATCCAATAGAAAAAGACAGTCTCTTTAACAAATGGTGTTGGGAAAACCGGACAGCAACATGCAGAAGAATGAAACTGGACCACTTTCTTACACCACACACAAAAATAAACTCAAAATGGCTTATTAAAGACCTAAATATAAGACAGAAAACCATTAAAATCCTAGAGAAGGACACAGGCAGCAACCTCTTTGACATCAGCTGTAGGACTAGGTATGTCTCCTGAGACAAGGGAAACCAAAGCAAAAATGAACTATTGGGACTACATCAAAATAAAAAACTTTTGCACAGCAAAGGAAACAATCAACAAAACTAAAAGGCAACCTACTAAATGGAAAAAGATATTTGCAAATGACGTACCTGATAAAGAGTTAGTATCCAAAATACATAAAGAACTTAACAAACTCAACACCCAAAAAACAAATATTCCAATTAAAAAATGGGTAGAAGACATGAATAGACAGTTTTCCAGAGAAGACATACATAATGGCCGACAAACACAGGAAAAGATGTTCAATATCACTCATCATCAGGGCAATGCAAATCAAAACCACAATGAGATACCACCTCACACCGGTCAGGACGGCTAAAATTAACAAGTCAGGAAACGACAGATGTTGGCGGGGATGCAGAGAAAGGGGAACCCTCCTACACTGTTGGTGGGAATGCAAGCTGGTGCGGCCACTCTGGAAAACAGTATGGAGGTTTCTCAGAAAGTTAAAAATAGAGCTACCCTATGATCCAGCAATCACACTACTAGGTATTACCAAAGAATACAAAAATACTAATTCAAATGGATATAGGCACCCCGATGTATATTGCAGCATTATCTACAATAGCCAAAATATGGAAAGAGACCAAATGTCCACTGACTGACGAATGGATAAAGAAACTGTGGTATATACATACAACGGAATATTACTCAGCCACCAAAAAGAATGAACTCTTGCCATTTGCAACGATGCGGATAGAGATAAAAAGTATAATGCTAAGCAAAATAAGTCAGTCAGAGAAAGACAAATACCATATGATCTCACTCATATGTGGAATTTAAGAAACAAGACAAATGAGCAAAAGGGAAACAAGAGAGACAGACAAACCAAGAAATAGACTCTAAACTCTATAGAACAGGGGTGCCTGGGTGGCTCAGTCGTTAAGCGTCTGCCTTCGGCTCAGGTCATGGTCTCAGGATCCTGGGATCGAGCCCCGCATCAGGCTCCCTGCTCAGCGGGAAGCCTGCTTCTCCCTCTCCTACTCCCCCTGCTTGTGTTCCCTCTATCGCTGTGTCTCTCTCTGCCAAATAAATAAAAAAAAAAACCTTTAAACTCTATAGAACACAATGATGGTTACCAGAGGGGAGGTGGGGGGGCAGGGGGAGATGGGGGAAATAGGTGATGGGGATTAAGGAGTGCACTTGTGATCAGCACAGGGGATATATGATTCCCATATTGCACATACTACACTATACATTAACTAATTGGAATTTAAATAAAAACTTAAAAAAAAAGTAAACGTGAAACCTCAGGACCATGGGATTGGGGCGGGGGGGTACATTTTCAGACAAAAAATGAAAACGCAACCACAATAGGTCAAATCTCAGTATAAGAAACCCCAAATGTCTTGTCTTAAGTAAACATAAAAGTAGATGCTCAATACATACATTTAACACTTTCTGTACCCGAAATCAGAGGCTGCAGACAAGAACATTTTGTGATGTAAACAGATTCTGTCTGCAGCGTTAATGACTCTGACAGGATGCCTGACATTAAAAAGCTTGCCAGCAGTTTCAGATCTGGAACGCAGAGTCAGCTGCCCAGTGAAGTCCTGTGGCCCACGTATGCCACGCTGACCACGTGACGTCAGGGGGCACTCACACGTCAGCACGGCGCGAGTGAGAGGAGGCTGTCTGCGGAGCGAGCACAGCAAAGACTCCCCTCTACAAACGCAGAATTTTCATGCAGACAACCCCAGATGTTTTAAGTTATCTTCCAACCCAGTAGGGAATCAGTTGTTTATTACAGATGAATATTGACAACACATCAAGAATTTAATAAAACATTTCCAGGGTCAAACAGATCCACTTCGGTTTCCAATAGTGCCTTCTCCCCTCTCCCCAAAAAGTGCTCTAGTTTTAAACAATTGTATCTTTAATCTGAATCTTTAATCTAAATCTATGATTTACACTTCATGAATTTTTTAAAAAGTCAACATCTTTTTTTTCCCCCGGAAATCATTTACCTTCGGTCATGCAGAACACACGGAGAAAAGCCAGGAGCTGCGCAGAGACTGGTGGCTCGGTAAAATGCAGCGCAAACACACTGGAACTGACAAAAGTGGGAACAGCATTAGTCCCCCTGCCTGGGCACCTGCTCCCGGCAAGCGAGATCCCTTCACTCTACACTCTGCAGGGTGGGTCATCCTCAAGGGGCGCCCACCCCTCGCCTGAGCCCTACAAGTACTGCCTTGGATGCCTGGGAAGCGCAGGATGGCGGGCTTCCCAGAGAGGACGGTGGTGACTGCCGGCTGTCCAGCTGTCCAGCGTCTAAAAGCCTTCACCTCAGGGTGCACATGACATACTCAAGAGAATTAAGTGTGCCCGTGGTTCTCAAAAACTGTTAACAATAATTTATGTTGAGTTCACATTTTAATCATTAATCAAATATTGACAAGTTCAATAAAAACAGGTCTGGATAATCCATTTTCATTAAGAACGGTTCCTCCATTCCCCGGAGAACTAATAAATCATAATTCTTGTCTTCTTTATCATTTTGCACCTCAAATGCAAGAAAATCGCGAAGAATTTAGCCAGAAATTCTTGAATGGGGATCATGACTTCATTACAGAAACTAATGGTGGCAAAGAATTAAATGAAACAAATTGATCCGGGTCATTAACCTTTTCAAGGTGAAAGACACCAATGATCCACAGTATTTATTTAACTTAATGAGGAGCTCAGGCCGTGTCCCCTGGAATGGACCGTGAGTGCTGCCAACGATAAAATGATACTTATCTGAAAACACTGCTAAGTCTCCATACATCTCTGTTTAAACCTGCTGTGTAGCAGCGACAAAGACATGAAGACAAACCACTCTAGAGAAGTTGTATTAATGCACCAACTAAACACTACACAACTGAAAATACTTTAAGGGACACAGGAAAGAGGTGAGTGTTTCCGTACGTACGTGGGGATGCCGGCGCGGGCCAGGACCTCAGCCTTCATGGCGTACAGCCGGTCACTCTTACTCACTCCCAGCTTTATTTTCACTCTGTCGTGTGAATTATTGTCAAAGAAAAAACCACTGTGGATCACAAACTCTGCATTTGACCGAGTGCCATAAAAAATGTAAATCTGAGATGCAGTAAAGAAAAAAATAAAGGGATATAAAAGAAATTCACCATCATTCTCAATACAGAGCAGGGCAAAGGATCAGTTCCCCTATGTTCAACTGTCCTTTCCACTAGGGTCACACGACAGCTCTACAGTGACTACACGTCTCCCCTGCAATCCCGCAACCCCCCAGCTGCCCGGACTGAGCCGGGTGACAGAGGGTGCCTATTCCCGCTGCTGCGTGGGCCTGCCTGCCTCTCAGAGGAGCCCGGGCCACAGCGTTCCCTGCCTCCTCCCCGTCCCTGGGACAGCGAGACTAGTACGTACGGCTGACAACTTGCGACCGTCCCCCCTCTCCTTCTAATACAAGAGTCTCTCCTGGAACAAGATCTCAGACAATGTCTGTCAAGACACTCATTTCCAGGTCCTGTGGCAATTCGGCACCTAGCAGGAGGGTTTCTAACTCTTCTGAAGGAAGGGCCGATCAGCACTTCGTTAGTTGGTTTTGTCTCAGTTGGAACGTCAACGGTGGGTCAACGGCTGACGTCAGTTCTGCTTTTGGGGGTTAACTGCTTGGTCATAAGCCCAATAGGCAGAAAGCAGGCATTCAAAGATGCGCATTTTCAAGTGTACTGAAAGGCCTGACCCTGCCCCCACCCAGGTTATGAGAGAAAAATTCACGGATTAAAGTGGATATGTAAGATCCACGGCTCCCAGTCCCCTTGTTTTTGCCATTTAAATAAACAGCCTCTTTATAAACAAGGTTCTAATCAACAGAAAAAGAGAGAGAACAATGCGGATTATGTAATCGAAAACTGTGTTCTACTGTCATAACACAAAGTTTATTTTCAGTTGACGGGATCACAAATATTAGGTCAACTGTGCAAGTAAGTGCCTTCACATCTTTTTTCTTTGTGGACCCAAAGCACAGTATGTTTCTTACAGCTTTGGGTCTCAAGATGTGTTCCCTAACCAGTCCTAAATACAAATCCCCCACTTTTCTGAGTTAAATACCCTCTCACCCTGATCCACGCAGTATTAACCCCCTGCCCACTGGCCAGCCGACCTTATGCCGCCTACCTGCTCTCCCGCCCGGAAGTCCCGCAGAGCGACACACTCACAGCGATCATCTTCCAGGTTGTAGCCGGTGGTGATCTAGGCGGGGGAGAGGGTGACAACTGTGAGCACCAAGGTCTGCGGTCCCCTCACTCATGAGGGTCTTTTTCGGCAATTAGAAGATAAAAGATACCCAAAGGTACTGCACTCTGCATGCTTTACTAAACTGACAAAGAACTGCTTGGTTATTTCCATTAATCCTGTTTATACCAGAGATTCTTATACAAGATTCCGCACCTCGAGTAAAGGAACTAACTATTAGGAAAATACAGTGTACAGATTATCACTCGCTGGCCTCAAGCATAGTCACTTGTCCCAAAGCAAGCCCCACAGACGGAAGCAGAGTCTCCTGGAGAACTCTAGCTGAATGGCAGCTACGTTTGGCCACCAAGAAATGAAAGTGTGTCTTCCGTTGGATAAAGAATCAGGGAAAAAGAAAAGCCTGTTTCTAGATTAGGTACATATTTTACCCTGAAATTAGAGAAACTGAAACTTTCAGATAAGCGAAGGGAAAATAAAATAACTGAGCTGTACCCTATCCATTTTCAGCTGCGTGCTAGGCTGTTAGCATCTCTAAGCCCGCTCCCTACACCAGAAGCCTGCATCTCTCCCCAATCTCTCCTCTCCTGGGGGGCCAGGCAAGTCCATGTCTTGATGCACAAGGCACAGAGATATTCCTGGTGCCACTGCAGGTCAGCACTTGAACTCCTAAATTATCCTTTGGGTTCCTTCCTTCCTCGTCATTGCCCTGCGTGGCCGAGGTCCTTACCATTTGCAAAAACCTTCCGACTGGCTTCAAATTCCTCACTGTCCTTCCTGCATCTCTAGTGACACTACCGTGTTGACCTCCTGTTTAAAACCTTTTGGTGGCCCTCCACTCTACCCATAGGAAAAAATCCAAATTCTTGAGCACGGCCAATTTATGAGGAGGCCCATGTCTCCCTTCGGCCTCTTGACCTGCTATCGCCCGCCACACCAGTCTCTGCTCCAGCTCCCTCATGCCTAGAACTACCTTTTGCACCTGTTTTGCCTGAGCCCCGGCTTCTTTAGGGGTGCCTGCCCTTATCCTACCCAACCACCCTGCACTCCCAGAGCCCCTGAGTTGTCACCCCTCATCTAACACCTGCCCCACCAGCCAGACCTGGAGCTCCCTTTTCACCTGTGTCCCCAGCGCTGAGCACTCTGTACCTGACACCTGAAACCCTTTGATAATATTTACTTGATGCATGAACCACCAGGGTAAGGAACAAGGTCCCCAATTTATATTAAAAGCTCCTTCTGGGGCGCCTGGGTGACTCAGGGGTTAAGCATCTGCCTTCGGCTCAGGTCATGATCCCAGGGTCCTGGGATCGAGCCCCGCATCAGGCTCTCCCCTCAGCGGGAGGCCTGCTTCTCCCTCTCCCACTCCCCCTGCTTGTGTTCCCTCTCTCGCTGTCAAATAAATTAAAAAAAAAAAAAAAAAGCTCCTTCTTAGACGTCCACCCCTCAGAGCAGCCTCCCCAATCTCTTTGATTGTCTGAAACTACATGTCCTGAGAATCACCACTCCAGACCGCTGCAAGTGCTACTTGCTCATAAAGGTATCAACAGCTTGGATCCAAAAACTTACTTCCGAATCTAGGGAATGGCATTTTTAGGATGGAGGGCAATGTGACGATCATCCTTAAACCCAGTATCCCCAGAACCAATGGCCTATGAACCGTCTACCTAGAAATCCCTCATGCTTCTGCTCTGCAAAGCCAACAGAGACACAAAAGCGACAACAAATGAATGCAGCTCCCAGGAATCTGGCACATCTCTGCTCACAGGACAGTTTCAACACTTGATAGGATCAGCCCTGGGAAGTTCCTGCCCACTGTCAAAATCGCTGTTCTGACCCCAAACCTTAATTCTGGTGACAAGGATAGAACAGGAACTGCCTGAGCGCTCCCTGCCCTGAAAGTCTGCAGCTCCGCAGCCGTGTTTACCTGGGACCCGGCAGGAGGCGCAGATAGCAGGAGGGCAGGCAGGGAAGCAAGAGGGGCAGGAAAGGGCCAACAAGAAACAAAAATAATTAGGTAGAAACACGGGAGGTAGACAACAGGCCGGGAAGGGAGGCTCACGGAAGGGGAGGCATGGGGCGATGTTACACAGGGCACCCAGAGCAGCCTTCCTTGAGACACACTTCCTTGAGGAAGTGTGTGAGTGGTCTTGCAGACAGTGTTTCAGGCAGCAGGAACAGCCCATGCAAAGGCCCAGAGGTGAGTGTGTGCTGGTGTCTGAGGAAGCCCAGGGTCCCAGACCTGTGTGTGCTGGGAGTATAGTGGGGACAAGTTAAGCAGGGAGCCTTGTCTGTTACTTATAAAAACCTGGGCTTTCACTTTGAGACTGGAAGCCTTGTATAAATCTAAATGTTTTAGATGTTTTAATACTCAACCAGAAAGACCCTGAAAAAGAGCCTCTCTCAATTCTGCTTAAATTTCCAGGAGAGTTATGCTCTCAAATACAAGGGCTGGTTACTTCAACATGCTTTACCTACTGGAACGGACACGGTGGCCTATAAACCACTTGGCAGTGTCCTCTGCACAAACCGAACCAGCTCAAGAAAGGAAAACTGCTGCTTACATTAATTCTGAACCAGTCACACAGAATTTAAAGATACATCTTATCTTACAATTTAATATGATGTCCATGAACTTGTGTGAATCTGTTTCTCCAAGTGGCTAGGAAATGGGCTCACACATGCCACCATCTCTGGCCCAGGGACCAACCCAGCCTTTTCCCTTCTCCCCTAGTTCCCTGCCGCTCCTGGTCTGGAATTACTGCTGTAGGCTCGGCTCTCCCATCTCTGCTCCCAGAAGCAGGTTTTTGTCAGAAGCACAGCGTTGCCGGGTTACAAATTTCTACCTACTCCCTCGGTGGTAGTCAGAACAGACAGACAACGACTGTCAAGATAGACACACACAAAACAGAAAATTGGCTGTCTGAAAAGCCAAGCCTTAATTTCAAGGACCTTATTTTTAAAAAGAGATTAACTGTTAATACATGTGATATACAACTTCATAGTGTTAAAATAGATTCTCAAATTCTACCAGACGCAATTTCCCTTGAAGTCTTATAATTACAACGGAAAATGGTTCAACCAAGGTGTGGAGTTAAGTATTCAGGGAAAACGACCACTGTAAGAAAAAGCACCAGCATCTTGTAGAAACCTTCTAAAGGCTAGCAATGCTTCGCCAGCTCTGGGGTGGGATGCAGACTTTATGAACAGCGCTAGAGAAAACACAGCATTCGTGGTTGTCACCAATGCATTATTTTTATTTTGAGATGCACTAACTTTTTGGTTTTTACTCCTAGAGGGAAAAGAGTGAATAGTTTAATCCGATTTACATGAAAGCAACACAAAAACCAGTGTGTATATAAAGGTGTGAGGGCGCAAATGCACACAAAGGAGAGAAAGATTTGCACAAAATCATTAACCATGTACCTGGAGGGTGTTGAGCAGAGGGACCCGGGCCACGGGCAGGGCCGGGTGCTGGCGGGGTGCTGGAGGGGAAGGGAACCTCCACATTTTATTCCCGCAGAGGCCTCTGTTTAACTGTTTTTGTTTGTTTACAATAGAGTATGGACTTTTTTAAATTTGAGATATAAAACAATGAACTCTAATGATCAATCAAGCTTGAGAACCAATGACCTAATCCAGTGAAGCAAAAAGAAAAATACTATAGTCGGGTATTAAAAGCTTTTTGAAAAATTTTAGAACTTCGATCTTGTAATCAGTGTTAAGATAGCTCTGAAAGGAGAAAAAAAAAAAAAAGAATGAAAGTAAATAAAATATACTGCTCCTTACTATGGCTAATTAAATTAAGCATATCTAAACTAAGGCAGAAATATAATTGTAGGAGGGGAACTCTTCGTTCTCCACAAGTTAAGAGTATGCTTGTTGCTACACCTTTCCAAATTAGCACCAGGGTATTCCAGCTTCAAGTGTTTGGCACGTGTTACATGTGTTCTGGCCGTTTCGTGGGGTTAGATGTGAAACACTCATTTATAGCATTTTTTAAGCCCGTTTATAGTACTGCTAATAATAACAAAGGGAGCTGATGTTGAGAAAAGATGAACAAAAAAGTAACCAAGCTGGTATTCCAGTTATAATGCTTAAAAATTCAAAATATTCTGAAGTTGATCCTATTTCTGTGTACGGGTATCAGGAAATCTTGCTCAGACAACCCCCTCAGCACAGAGAGCGCGTCAACCTCCACCGTTGCCGGGAATCCAAAGAACGCTGAGGAACAGGGAGCCAGCTTCCGTGGCTTCCTCCTTTCACATGTCGTAATTAACAATCACCCTCAAATTTCCTTATTTTCTTAGTGTCTCCTACCCGGTGCTTCCCACGCCAACCCTGCCTGCGAGGCCAGGAGCCAAACGCCCCAGAGCGCTTCCTCCTGCCCCAGCACCAGGGAAACCAGCACCAGCTCCTGAACAAAAGCAGGTTAAGAAGCGGGGCCAAGGATGTGGCAGTGTGTCAGGTGAAGGGAAAGGGAACAGCGAGCAGTCAGAGAACGTAATGGCCGGGAATGTAGTCAGCAAAGAGAAAACAAGGAACAGAAAAGGAAAAAGAAGAAAGGTGTTTTTTTTTCCTTCAATAAATCAGTATTTTAAGACAGTAAGAAAAAAAACTTTGGTTTAGTCTGTGGTTCAATAAGATAAGAAAATGAATGTTTAGGCTGGAATTAGGGCTTAGCAAATAAATGCAGTTCACTGTGGTTTCTGAAAGTGGAATGAGATTCAAGTTCCTGGTTTTTAGGATTCAGCAAACGCAGAGAGAGAAAAACACCAGCTTCTCTCTGTGGGAGGTCGGAGGGGTGGCTCGGCTTGGTTCTGCCTGCTCCCTCTGGAGGGAGGCAGCAGGGGGGCAGGATTTGCAGGTGGAATGTCCACTCTAAAGCTTATTCACCACAGCTCCCCGGATTAAACACAACGCAGAGGGGGCGTTACCAGGCCGTTGGTGTGATTGCACATGTCCCATAAAGGAATCAGCGCCAGGGTCACCCGGGAACCGTCCTCCGTGGGAATTTGGTTTTGTCGAGTCATAACAGAAGAGACTGCCCACCTGTAACGATCAGAAAAGAGGTGAACTACGGTAGGCACATTTCAGAGCCCAGTGCAGTGAGACCTCAACGAGAAACTCTGGTTTGTCTGACGTCTCACCAGTGTTCAGAACCTTATCCTAAGTACCACAGGTGATGATTGGCCTTTTTCATCATCATTTAAAATTAAATCTAGGGCTGAGGGGAGGAAGGGGAAACTGGGAGGGAAAAGGAGATAGAGAAAACCCAGGGGTGAGGATAAAGGGGGGATGTTCCATCCAGGGAGACAGAGGGTCTGGAAGGACGGCCAGGGACAGAGATCTCCAGGCCTCCAGGCTTCAGCACGGCCGGGCCCCCCCCCCCCCCGCCCCGAGCCCACACCACCTTCTCCTACCCAAATGCTAACTCTGCACCTGTATGAAACCTCAGTGAAAGGCAAACAACATAACTCCTTTCTGACCAGAAACCCTCTAAGAACTCAACAAAATGTGGCATGTTATTTTTTATTACGTTGTGCAGTCAATTAAATCTTTTTGTTTAAAAAAATTACATGATTTCACTCATATGTGGAATTTAAGAAACAAAACAGAGGAGCACAGGGAAAGGAAAGGAAAAATAAAATAAGATGAAATCAAAGAGGGAGACAAACCATAAAAGACTCTTAATCATAGGAAACAAACCGAGGGTTGCTGGAAGGGAGGTGGGTGGGGGATGGGGTAACTGGGTGATGGGCATTAAGGAGGGCACGTGATGTAATGAGCACTGGGTGTTATACGCAACTGAAGAATCATTGAACTCTACCTCTGACACTAATAATACACTATATGTTAATTAATTGAATTTAAGTTTTTATAGAAATCCCCACTTTACACTAAAATAGTCTATTTAAAAAGGGGGAAAAGTCCTCATGACCACCCCACGTGAAAGTTAATCTCCACTATCACCTGGCCACCTTGGCTAATCCCACCACTACAGGTGAGGGCAATTTCTGTGTGGTTATTAAAATGCTGATCCTTATCCCAGCTGTCCATTATAACTTCTGCAGGACTACCTGTCTGGGGCCTTTAACTGGTCACAGCAGATCACTTCTTACTGAAGTACTTCCCACTTCCAAGATCCCCAGATCACTCAGAAACCACCCCCCCCAACACACACAATACACAACACACACCAAAGATGTAAACACACACACACACACACACCCCACAACCATCCCCCGCCACACCCCAACACACACACACACACACCCCCCACCCCCCACCCCACCCCCACCAACCTGTAGTCCTCATATGTGAAAGCATCCTTCAAGGGCAGTTTGTTGGCGTGAGGATGGGTCTGGGAATTAGAAGTTTCAGAAAGCAGACATGAAAAGAGAAGAAGGGAAAACAGAAATCAGTCAGCAGAATTTCATTATTTAGCTGCCTAACAGATCCTAACAAGAGCCAAATGAAGCAGGAGGCGTCCAGCCGCGCTACTGAGGGATCATCGTGCTATTATGCTCTCATACATCACTGTCAACTTAATTTGTTGTGCCCAGCAGCCGCCATAAATCTGCTTCTTCATATTTCGATACCAGAACCCACAGACACCACGCAAAAATAAAATTTAAGGGGACTGACTTAACCAAAGGTGGGCACACCCACACTCTGAGAATCTGATCCAAACTGAAACCGGGAGCCTCCGAAGTTAGGGGTCTGTCCTGGCCTTCCTCGAATCCTTCTACCCACAAGCTGCATATCCCTCATGAATACATTTCAAATCTCGTCTTATATCGATAAAAGGAGCAATTAAAGGCACTCTAATAAATTGAAGGTTCTTTCATTTATCTCCGACTTAAATCATTTGGATGGAAATCAACTTATGTGCAAATGAATCATATACGTAGTAAATGCGGCTCAAGTACAGAAATTCAAGAGAGTTTTGTGAAATAATAAATTTTACAAACAAGACAAAGATAAAACAGAGAATGGCCTATTTAAATCGGACTACATTTTCCCCCCTCTGGACAAAAGAACATTTGGTAACGATGTCCCAAACGTCACACTTATGAGAACATTTTATCCATTCCCTATTCTCTCAGCACAACGACCCCCCCCCCCCCCCGCACCTTTCCACCCCCCAAAAACTTTGTCTCAGTTAAGAAATTATAAGCTGTAACAGCATAATTTTAATCTTCGGTTTCAATTCCGGTCTGACAGAGACGGCAGCGAGTGACCAAGTGAGCAAACGGCCGTCCCAAAGACGCGACGAGACCCCGCTGTCCGGTCTCCGCGCCGCTGCCGATGCGTGGAGCTCTGTGCAGCATGCAGTTTGTATCCTGGAGCATTAGCATCACAAGTGCACGGCCATTTATCATCGCTCCCCGTAATGTACTTGCTGGCACCGCGCGCAGGACAGTAGGGGATGAGGTAAAAGTGGCTCAAACCGTAAATCAATTAGAAAACAAAAGCTTGTGCTCAGTGCACAATTTTAGGCAAATTATATACTACAAAAGGCTGCCAGTTGGGTGTTAGCTCCCAGGTGCCCGCTCTCTCCTCTAATTCTTCACCCGGTTTTAACCCTTAGGATTAAAAGTCAAAATGTGTGTGTAAGTTTGAAATGTTGCAGGAACATAAATGAAATTAAAGAAGGTATGTCTCAAGTCAATATATAAAATGACATATTGCCCAGAGGAATTTTCCAGCTGCTGGTGGCAGATCGGGATTTTCTCTGTTAAAAAAAGAAAAAAAAAAAAATCCAATGCTTTGGTCAACCCCAGCGATGATGCGAGAATCCCAGGGCTTGAAGGTTCTTTCCAAACTCTTTTTGTAATGAATGAAATGGAAGGCCATGTCCTAAGAGCCTAAAGATGCTGTCCATTTACCATTATAAAACTTAGCCATAACAGTGTTCAGGTTTTTCCTTATAAAAGTACAAATTCAGCAGATAAGAACTGTCCCTCCACAAAACCAGAACCACTGTGCCGGTAAGAAGCAGCACAGCAAGGACCTCGCCTGCCGAAACCCTCTCTCACTTACGATACAGTGACACTTCACATCTGCGCCACGGCGGACGGGGGCAGGATGGCGCACACGCCACCGCATTTCAAACTCTAGGACGTGGGAAGCATTGTTGTTTTTGCTATTTTAAAATACTTTAATTCATTTAAACTGTGGAATGCACTATGGTATTTAGAGTTGGTAAATTCCAACACTCAATCCCATAGGTATTAAGAATCTGACCCACCCTCCCAAAAAAAGTCTGACTTACTGAATAGAAGAAAGGATGACAATTTTCAAAACTGGAATGCTGAATGTCAAAATGACTTGAGCAACGACCTTCCACCATTGCAGGACCCTGAAACAGCTGTGGACTCTGCAACCGTACTCAAACAAGGTAACCTCCTCAAGGGCCAAAAAGATGGAAAACTAACTCTCCAAGATGTTTCCCTTCCTCCTATTTATATACCTTTCTTACTGAAAACAGAAGTTCATGCTCATAGTCCTGGTGAAGTCGTAAAGACAACTCAGGGGGAAAAAATATGCAAATGCTTTCCTCAGATTAATTTTGATGATTATTTGGCTGTAGGGTTATGTAATATTTGCAGAATCTGTTAGAAATAATTGTTCTTATATGCTTAAAAATTAGGGTGTGCCCCCTGTATGTAATTCTGGTATAAAAAGCTATTCTGCCCCAGAACACATGCACTTAACCGTTATGCTGAGGCACAATTTAATTTGACACTGTGGAGAAAGGCAAATAACTGCCATTGCAACAGGGCTCTCACCACTGTGGCACTATCGCCACCTACTGGCCTCAGGGTAGAACAGGCAGAGCCGCAGAGTTCCTCAATTCCTGAATTCCTTCCCAGGGTTAAGGCCTACAAAGCAACTTACAGTAAACCCAATCTAGGGTTTATCTAGAATAGCTACTGTTTCAGCTTTACTCAAGCAAAATTTGGTTTCCAAAAAAAAAAAACAACACCTACCCTACCTCTTAAAAGTATTGTACAATAGTTCTACAAGGATCCTGAACCACTGAAATACTGAAAATGATTTGCGTGTGAAAAACATTTAACTTTGAAAAGAAGTAATTTCACATATCCTGAAAAAATGAACAAGAATAAGAAAAATACCGGTTTCAAACACTCCTGAAGCTCTGGACCCAATGATTTTTTTTTTTTTTTAAACACCAAGCCTTTTTCCTGCTGAAGACCAAGTTAAGGCTTAAAAACACATCTTGCAAAAATTTTAATATTAACCCAAAGTTATTTGAAAGTTCCTAAAATGTTCTTGGATGAAAAGTCTTTAAGGTCATCCATTAAAGGCAGGATAAACATTCCTCGCCTTATAAAGCAAAATCTGATCAAGGTTTTGTTTATCATGACATATCTTCTCCAAGAGAAGACATTCCTAAGTTGTACTTTAAAAAAGTAGGGGAGCCTCGGTCACTCAGCCGGTTAAGCGTCTACCTTCGGCTCAGGTCATGATCCCAGGGTTCTGGGATCGAGCCCCACGTTAGGCTCTCTGCTCAGCGGGAAGCCTGCTTCTCCCTCTCCCACTCCCCCTGCTTGTGTTCCCTTTCTCGCTGTGTCTCTCTGTCAACTAAATAAATAAAATCTTTTAAAAAAATAAAAATAAAAAGTAAATTAGAACAGAAAGCTTATTCTTTGTGGCCAATTAGCTTTCGCTGTGACTCGTTTCCGAGACATAGATATACCTGGGATGGGTGAGGAGGGCCATCAGGCAGTGTCAGGGGCAAGTCTGGGATCTGCCAAAGCATTAACTCCCTCCCCACCCCCACCCCATAAAGACAGGGTTAGAAACTAGCCACAGATTTTTCTGCAGATTTTTAAATGATTGATATTTTTACTTTCTTGAGCATTATAAATATTTGAAGTTGGAGAAATAAACAGTTGGTGAAGCTCATAATCAGTCTTGAAGCCCTGAAGAGCTTACTTTTAAAAGAGGACTCCTGTTTCCTTATGTGAACAGGCAACCCAGTGAAGTCCTCTTCCGTTCCCTTTTCTGCCAAAAGGAGGTATTCCAGATGAGACACAGTAATATTGTATCTAGTACAAAATAATCACTGTGTTTGGGAAAGATTAATATCTAAAATCGCTTGTTTGGCTTCAATAAAAAGAAGTAATATTGCTAAATATGTAAGTATGACATTTTGAAGAATTTACCATATTGCACGGGTCTGGTAGCTATGCTTAAGGAAATTAAAAACCACTACAGTCAGCATATTTGATCCTTATTAAAGTTCTGTCTTGAACTATCACTCACATAAAACAAAAATAAACCGAGAGGAAATTTAAATAAAACCTATGGATTACAAGAGTTTGAAGATGAAAAAAATGAACAATATTCTGGCTTTAAAAAATTGATTTAGCATGCAGCTTCTCTTTATAGTCCCTTGATAAAAATGAAATCTCCCTAACAAACACTTAATAAAACCTGTCAATATCTCTGGAAAGAAAAATGACACAAATGCATTAAGTATTAAATACCCTTGGAAAAAGTCACATATTCCATGAATTTTTGATGCACTATCTTGACATTAATGTAAAACCTTGGTATTTATAATTGACAGAGATTTAATAAAGTGTAAAAGAAGATGGCTGCAGTACGGCATGCCGATTGTTGGGGTTGATCAGAAATGAGAGATACAGACGTGGACTTAAACTAAATCAACAGTTAATATGTGTTACACGGATCAGCTGCAGCCTTATTTTAAGCTCATACAACAAACCTTTGTGGAGAACCAAAATAAGCAGACTTCGTTATTATGTGAATTCCTAATTCAGAAACATCTAGTATGGGAAACAGCTTTGCAACAGCTCTGCACACGAACAAAATGCATTTGACTTAAAGTTTGTTTTCTTTTTAACATCTAACAGAAAGCATTTTTAAAATAAACCAAACCAAAGATAAATGCTCCCACATACAGAGAGAGAGGCATTTCCTAAAATAATTCTCAGAAGGAACTGTATTCAACCTGAGGAAAGATTCAAAACCCTCTAATGGGGGAAAAAAAAAAAAAGGATTAGAACACACAAATGGCCTCTAAGACACAAACACCAAACACTTTCCAAAATCAGATCTTTATTTTCTAAAAAACACTCACCTCCACCTACACAGACTTTTATGAGGAAATCAAGTTGAACACATTTAATAATCACCTTCAAAGAGGCATTTAAATATACTAAAAGGAGAGTGGCTCAGTCCTTAAAAATGACTCCTAAATACTGTATCTTAAACAATTTATAGCCTGCTATAATATGTACTTGTTAATTTCAAAAATATATACGGTAGTTCAGTGACTTATTAATGGTTCTATAGTATCAGGAAGGGCAAAATACGAAATTCAGAAGTTGTACCTGGTTTAAGCTGATAAAAAAATAGCATGCAATTAAAATTTTCCACCTAAAATATGGCTAAGATTATATTTGGCTTTACTTCTTAAGTGTATATTAAAAGGGACAGCACGGTTAACTAGCTGTGGGTAGTCACACCTAACTCTAGTGATGGTTCCATTTCTCTTATTTCTACAAGGATAAAATCAGTCACCAAACCTCAGATTTGAACTCTGTGGGTGGATGCAATTAGACGTTTGGGAGCTCTTCTCACAGAAGCAAGAGCTCTTTGGTGCTTTCAATGCCACCTGAGAGAACCTTCCACAAAGTAGCCCCGTGGCATCCTCCCTAAGCCCAGTGTGGATCCAGGTCTCAGCAAATGTTAGGTCCATGCAGATTGAGAAAAGAGAGGCAAAAGGCAGCTTCAACCACCCCCTATCCTGACGCCTGGGGAGACCTCTCCTCTTCAACGCAATTCCACGAGAGTGGGCAGAAGGAAAGAAGGGTTTCCCCTGCAGGAAGCTGAATGAAGGAGACAGGGCAGAAGAAAAAAGAAGAAAGGACAGGGCAGGAGAGGACAGCAGGACAGAACGGGGAAAACGCCAAGAGTGGGGGTTTCGGGGGTGGGGGGCAGAAGGGAGATTTACACGGAACACGAAGGCCTCTCCCCCAGTGAAGGCCGCACAGGTGGCATGCTCCTCATGCTCAACCCGCCCTGCGTTTTCTAAGTGGACATAACACAGTTTAACAGAATGACAAGCTGCAAAATAGCTACCGGATCTAAAATTTAGTTCTGATGACCATAAATCAGAATCAAAGCATGGTTCAGGTATTTGGCTCTTGAGGGAAAAAAATCAATTTTTAAGACTTTTATTTTTAAACACAGATTACATCCAACTCTTCAGGGAATTTTCCATCATAAAGTTCTTTGAATTCACTCAATATGATCAAATAAATACATCAATACACATTAAATTTAAATGATTTGCTTTTCACTTATATATACATATTTAATTTTTCTACAAAAATGCGTATTACCTTGTAATAAAAATGTTTAAATTAAGAAAATAAGATTAGTGGAGAAATATCAACGTCATTCAATAAATTTACAAAATTACTCTAAGATGGAAGAATTGTTTTTTTCATTGGAAGGCACTGAAATCTATAACCTGTATTCAGTTTAAATTAGATTGAAATTTGCTGAAACACTGCAAAAGATATGCCTCTTCAAAAACTTTACTACTAGTCACCAATTGTAAACCCTGAAGATAGACAACCATGAACCAAATACAGTTATGATCAATCAGCATTTTCTGACTGCCAACCATTTATCCACTCACCAAATATTTATTGACTCAGGGAAGAAAAAGGTGAAAACAGGTTAGGACTAGAAATTCATTCATTCAACAAATGTTGTATTTACTGACCATGTGAAACGGAAGGCACTCTGGCAGATGCCGTGTGATAGGTGGGCAAAAAGACATGGTAACGTCCTTGCAGGGGGGTAGGGGGGTTCTGCCTACCGGCAGTCAGAGGAGTCACTTAACAACAAGCCGGGGGACCCTTCTCCGGGGCCACCCTGGTCAACCACCCTGGGTTCCCTGCTCTGCCTCCTCCCGGCCGACCCCAGTCTGCCGCTCTGTGAGTGTGCGTGTGTACGCACACGTGTGCACATATATGCACATGCGTGAGAGCATTTGACACCTGTTTCTCTCCCACAGCAGGGAACCTCAGTGAGGCAGGGACCACGCCTGTTTTGATCACCAGAGAATCTCCAATGGCTCGCATGGTGCTTCATTCAAAGGGCTCTTCCTCCTTCAAGTGCTAAGGAAACACCCTCCTTTGCTGGGTGGCAGAGGAGAGCGCTGACCTTGTGGAATTAGATTTCCTGTCTATGGCTCCAGAACAGCCCGAACAAGGGGCAAGATACAGGAGGTGACAACTTCCCAAACCACCAGGACTCCACGGGGGATGAGAGGCAGGGCCAGGGGACCAGGCGATCTGGCTGCAGTGCAGTTACCACCAGGGAAATGGGGACCTCACGCTCCTGGTCTGAGGGGCGTTCCCACAGGCTTCAGAGACACAGCTTTCCTCCTCCGTTTCTTCTACCTTCCATCCCTTAAGATGAGAATATTCTCCCACCATCTGGGGGTCAGAGAATATTCTTTCTCCCTCTCTCTCTTTGTCCCCAAATCTACCTTTAAACACATTTATTTGAGAAAGCTCTAAGAATCCAAGAGGGAGCAAATGGGACCAAGCACGGCAGTCCTTTGTGCCAAAGAGTCACCAGATTTCCCTCCTCCATACTCCACCTCATCCAGCAGCGTGCACCCTTGGAAAAGGTTAGCCCATCCCTTCCCGTGTCATCGCTCATCACCCAGCTCCCTGTGCCTCTATTTCCCTGCCGGAAAAGGGGGTTGGATAAATAACTTCTATCTTTTAAGTTCTAAAATGCTTTGTTTCTTTGTCTTTTGACACTCCCCCACCTAAATATCTCAATCTACTGATTAACCTGAGGACTCTAAACCATAATCAAGAAGACAATTCCACCACATAATCCATGATTATTGATAAGGTAATTTACACTTGCAGGTCCTCAAACTTATCAATAATGAAAGTGCAAAGACACAGAATGGTAAAAAGCAGTTATTGTTTCAGAAGGACACATCTGCATCAAGGAAGCAGGCTAGAATTACTTGTCATCAGCTTCATAGTACCTTACTTTTCATTTCAGCTATTTCAGATTTCAGTGATTCAGAATAAAGACTTTGGACTCTGGTTAAATTCATCAATCCAGCATGATCAGAGTCCCCAGTCATTTGTAAGATGAGAGCATTATGACCACCACTGTGAAACCAATTTCCTTGATAGGGTGACTGACATTCAGAGCATGCATATAAACTCTTGTCCTAGAAAAGGAAGTACCATGTTTGGTACATAGGAAAGCTCTCTGCATCTCCAGGAGAGAGAGACAGAGAGGAGGAGGGAGGGAGATTGATATCAACGATGGCCATTTGCTAAGCACTCTGTGCAAGGAACTCTTTTGAGAACTTTACGTGTATTTATATACTGCTGACCCTTGAACAACACGGTTTGAACTGTGCAGGTCTGCTTATATATGGATTTTTTACAGTCCAGTGCTGTAAATGTATTTTTCTCTTCCTTAGGATTTCCCTAATAACATTTTCTTTCCTCTAGCTTACTTTATTGTAAGAATACAGTACATAATACATATACAAAATGTGTTAATCAACTGTTTACATTATCCGTAAGGCTTCTGGTCAACCAGTTATTGGTAGTTAAGTTTTTGGGGAGTCAAAAGTTGTAAGTGGGTTTTCATTGGGGATGAAAAGGGTCAGTGTCCCTAAAACCCGCATTGTCCAAGGGTCAACTATAATTTAATCATTGTGATGCCTATGAAATAGGCACTGTTATTAGCCCCATGCTATTGATGCCGTAACTGATGCGCACAGAAGTTACCAGTATGTCCAAGGCTGCCCAGTAACAAGTGGTGGGCTGGGGGAAAGACTTAGGCCACTGTTTTCTGGATGTTACTTTAAGGCAAAGGACAATCAGTTGTCCTACTTTTATAAATATAGCATAAGTTCTGATATGGTAAATACATTTTTTCTTGATGAAATCCTAGAAAAATGCTTGGCAAATATTGCTTTCACTTAAAATTCAGCGTATTGGGACGCCTGAGTGGCTCAGTAGGTTAAGTGTCCGCCTTTGGCTCAGGTTGTGATTCCAGGGTCCTGTCAGTGGGGAGTCTGCTTCTCCCTCTCCCTCTGCCCCTCCCCCAATTTGTGCTCTCTTTCACGTATGTGCCCTCTTTCTCTCTCAATAAATAAAATCAATTTTTTTTAATTTTTAATTTTTTTTTCAAAATTAAAAAAAAATAAAGTAAAATTCAGCATATTGGGCCACCTGGCTGGCTTAGTCAGAAAAGAATGTGACTCTTGATCTCAGGGTTGTGAGTTCAAGCCCCACACTGGGTAGAAAGATTAGTTAAACAAATAAATAAATAAACTTAAAATTCAACATAAACCCAGCCCTGCCACCCCCAGCACGCCAATACCTGAGGCCTGCTCTGGGAATCTAGCTCCACGCACTAGAACGCCTACAACGGTCATAGCCAGGACCTTGCAGCCAGCCTTGCCAGAGGCCTGCCCTACACACAGTAGGTGTGCACCAACTGCAACCCAGCCACAACAGAAGGGTGCAGGCAGCCCACACAGGGCTCACCCCTGGGACACCTGGCTTGGGTGACCAGGGCGGTTCATTCTAGTGGGTCCCACAGGACACCTTCTGCATAAAACAGCTCCTTCAAGGCTGGGAGACATAACTGATCTACCTGATACATAGAAATAAACAGAGAGTCAGGCAAAATGAGGGGACAGAGGAATATGTTCCAAATAAAATAAGACAAAACCTTAGAAAAAGAATAAATGAAAGAGTTAAGCAATCTACCAGATAAAGAGTTCAGAGCAATGATCATGAAGATGTTCACTGAACTCAAGAGAAGAATGGATGAACACAGTGATAAAAGAGATAAAATAGAAAAGAGATAAAAGAGATAAAAATAGAAAAAAGACTCAGAGTTGAAGAATATAGTAACTAAGATGGAAAACACACTACAGGGAATCAAAAGATCAGAGGATGCAGAAGAGGAGCAATCTGGAAGACAGGGTAGTGGGAATCACCCAACTGAAACAGCAAAAAAAAAAAAAATTTTTAAATGAGCATAGTTTAAAGGACCTCTGAGACAACATAAAGTGCACTAACATTCACAATATAGGGCTCCCTGAGGGAGAAGAAAGAGGGAAAGGGATGGAAGACCTATTTGAAGAAATAATGGCTGAAAACGTCTCTAACCTGCTGAGGAAACAGACATCAGATCCAGGAGGCAGAGAGAGTTCCAAATAAGATGAACCAAAGAGACCCACACCAAGACACATTATAATTAAAGTTTCAACAGTTAAAGAGAGAATCTTAAAAGCAGCAGGAGATAAACAACTAGATTTGTACAAGGGAGTCCCCACCTAAGACTATGAGATGAGTTTTCAGCAGGAACTTTACAGGCCAGAAGGGAGTAGCACAATATACTCAAGGTCCTGAAGGGCCAAAACTTACAATCGAGAATACTCAACCCAGCAAGGTTGGGTATCTCTAAGGAGTTTCCCAGACAAGCAAAAGCTAAAGGAGTTCATCACTACCAAACCAGCTTTGCAGGAAAGGTTAAAGGGATTTCTTTAAACAGAAAAGAAAAGGCCATAACTAGAAATAAAAAAAATCATAAAAGAAAAAACTCACTGGTAAAGGTAAATGTAGAGTCCACAGCTGGTATGAAGGTTAAAAGACAAAGTAGTAAAATCATCTAGACCTACAATAATTCATCAAAGGATACACAAAATAACAAGATGTGCACAATATGAGGTCAAAACATAAAACTCCACCAAAAACCTATTAGTAGTAATAAATGAATTCAGTATAGTTATGGGATACAAATAACACACATAAATTAATTGTACATAACTCTGTTGCAGTTCCAAATTCTAATAATAAATTATCAGAAAGAGAAATCAAGGAAATGATCCCATTTACAATTGCATCAAAAAGAATAAAATACCTAGGAATAAATTTAAACTAAGGAGGTGAAAGACCCATACTCTGAAAACTATAAACACTGATGAAAAAAATTAAAGATGATACAAATAAATGGAAAGATACACCATGCTCATGGATTGGAACAATTAATATTGTTAGAATGTCCATACTACCCAAAGCAATCTATAAAGTTGATGCAATCCCTATCAAATACCAACAGCTTTTTTCACAGAACTAGAACAAATAATTCTAAAATTTGTAGGGAACCACAGAAGACCCCAAATAGCCAAAGCAGTCTTAAGAAACAAGAACAAAGCTGGAGGCATCACCATCCCAGGTTTTGAACTATACTACAAAGCTATAGTAATCGAAACCATATGGTACTGGCACAAAAACAGATACACAGACCAACAAAACAAAATATCGAGTCCAGAAATAAACCCACAACTCTACGGTCAATCTTTAAGAGAGACAGGAATACACAACAAGGAGACAGACAGTCTCTTCAATAAATGGTGTTGGGAAAACTGGACGACTACATGCAAAAGAATGAAACTGGACCACTTTCCTACACCACATACAAAAATAAACTCAAATGGATTAAAGACGTAAATAAAAGAGCAGAAACCATAAAACTGCTAGGAAAAAAAAACAAAGGCAGTAAGCTCTTGGACAAGTGGTCTGAGCAATATTTTTTGGATATGTCTTCTCAAGCAAGGGCAACAAAAGCAAAAATAAACAAAACGGAACTATATCAAACTAAAAAGTTTTTGTACAGTGAAGGAAAACCATCAACAAAATAAAAAGGCAACTTTCTGAATGGGAGAAGATACTTGCAAATCACATAATCAATAAGGAGTGAATATCTAAAATATATAAAGAACTCACACAACTCAGTATCAAAAAAAAGCCAAACAATCCAACTAAAAAATGGGCAGAGGACCTGAATACACATTTTTTGAAGTCATACAGATAGCCAACAGACACATGAAAAGATGCTCAACATCACTCATCACCAGGAAAATACAAATCAAAACCACAATGAGATACCACCTCACACCTGTCAGAATGGCCAAAATCAACAACACAGGAAACAACAGCTGTTGGCGGGGGTGTAGAGAAAGGGGAACTCTCATGCACTGTTGACGGGAATGCAAACTGGTGCAGCCACTCTGGAAAACAGTACGGAGGTGCCTCAAAAATTAAAAATAAAACTATCGTATGATCTAACAATTCCACTTCTTGGTATTTACCTGAAAAAATGAAAACACTAATTCAAAAAGATGTATGTAACCCTATGTTCATTGCAGCACTATTTACAATAAATAGCCAAGATACGGAATCAACTTAAGTGTCCATCGACAGATGAGAGGATAAAGATGTGGTGTGTATGTGTGACAATATACATTATAACATATTAATTATACATGATACGATTACATGTTATATATTATACCCTTCAGCATAATATATAATAACATAATATTTTAATTATTATGTGTATATGGAATGGAATATTATGCAGCCATAAAAAAGAATGAAATCTTGCCATCTGCAACAGCATGGATGGACCTAGACAATACTATGTTAAGTGAAATGAGTCAGAGAAATACACATGTGGTCTCTAGATATGTGGAATCCAAAAACAAAACAAAACAGAAACAGACTCATATACACAGAGAACAATCTGGTGATTGCCGGAGGGGAGAGGGGTGGGGATGGGTGAAATAAGGGAAGGGGATTAAAAGGTATAAACTTCCAGTTATAAAATAAATAAGACCTGGGGGTGCAATATACAGCTTAGGGAATATAGTTAATAATACTATAATAACTTTGTATGGTAATGGATGGTAGCTAGATTTATCATGGTGATCATTTTGTAATGTATATAAATGTTGGATCACTATGTTGTACACCTGAAACTAATATAATATTGTATGTCAACTACACTTCAATAAAATAAAATAAAAATAAAATGCAGCACAGAGATATTTTGAAGAACATTATAAAGCTTAGAGGCAAGCGGTATCAGTGAGACTAAGACTGTGAATCTATTATTTCCCAACCACCAGAAAGGATATTGTGTTTACTGAAAAGTAACCTCCACTGTCATAAAATCTCAGACCTAGACGGTAACTCAGAGATCATCCGGCCCAATTCCCTTCATGTTGGACATGAAGAATGCTGGCCCCAGAAACCACAGGTGTATCAAATACGTGTAGATATACACGCTCCCCTTCCCTTCATGGTATTTCAAAACATCAGGGTATTATTTGGAATTTCTTTCCAGTATTTTCTTCACTAGAATTATGCCACATTAGTGTTCCAACAACTTCCAATATTCCATTATCTAGAATTCCTACCATTTTTGTGATAACTCTGAACAGCCTCTAAAAAATACCCCACAGGTTTATCAATCATTAAACCTGTACTATCTCCAAGTTCTTTTTTTTTTTTTTTTTTTCCACAGAGGAAGAGAGAGTAAAAGCAGGGGGAGCGGCAGGCAGAGGGAGAGGGCCTGCTCAGCAGGGAGTCCGATGTGGGGCTTGATCCCAGGACCCTGGAATCATGACCTGAGCCAAAGGCAGACGCTTACCCGTCTGAGCCACCCAGGCGCCCCCTATCTCCAAGTTCTTAAACGACATGAACTTTTTGGCTACTTTCAACTCTCCTAGTTATCATGTTGTTAGGGAAATGAACCTTGGCCCCTTAAATGTTCTGCCTTTAAGCCTAAAGGAAACTGAAGGAGTCTGTACGTAGCTAGTAGAGTGCAGCATGGAAGCTGAGAACCTGTAGGTATCAGACTTGCGGTTCTGATAAAGATGGACCAAATTCTGATGGAATCAATCGATCCTAATGACATAAGAGGATCTCCACAATTCAGAGAGCCTGTGAAACATCCACATTCTCAGGCACACCATCAGAGTCCATACATCACACATGCTGTCACCAGCTGCCACAAGTTTACTTTGGTCAATCCCAACACAACAAAATCTAGGGCAAAGGTACCTGCTGGTCACAGGCGGTGGGTGGGGGTGCATGTCCAAGAACCCAGCTCCAAGGTGAAGTGTGCGTCCCCATGGCCCCTGCAGCCACTTCTATCCACAATCTGTGGACATGTCGGTGGTGAATGCACTGTCCCAACACTATTTCCCTGGGTCACTGGTGGGACAGCAAGTTACAAAAGTTCCAACCAAGGGAAGAGAGGTGAAGAGGCCACTGAACCTCTGTTGTCAAAGAAAGCTGCTGATGAAAAGTCTAGCTCAGAAAAGTCTTAATAACTTTTGTATCTCCTGAAAAGAGGACTTTCAAAAGTATTACCCTGAGATACGATAAATATTTGAACCTTCCTGGTAAAAATATCCCCATTAAAACTGCAATGAACTGAATTATAAGGTTATATTTATTAGAGTCAAAACAAAACATTCTCACACTCCATCAAGACACTGACTTGACTAACCAAACGTAATTTCAAGTGTCCATGACTTTGGATAGAGCAGTGGAGAAGCAAAAAGATCTTATATTCTTTAGTTGATAAAATTTCCTCTCTCATTTCATGAAGAGTCCAGAATAGGTATCAAAACTCTTTAAACACAGTTGTACCAAAAAAAAAAAAAAACAGGCACCAAGATGTCGTCAGTACTTACTGGCTATTTCCCCATCAGTATTAACACTTCCCAGGGGGAAAAAAAAACGATGTCATAAAGAAAAATTCTTCTGTGAAGTAATATGAGAGTTAGATTTACCGTGAAACTGCGCAGGGCATGAAGTGACGAAGGGCCAGGCCAGGCCGTGCAGGGACCGCCCCAAGCTTCACCAGCTCCCATCTCGGGACGACAAGCCTAGCGAGGGCCAAGCAAGAGCCAAACAGTACCAGGCAGAAAAGGCCCATCTGACTGCTTCCTTCTCCAAAAAATTACGATTTGCCTTATATTTTCTTAATTAAATGCTTTACTGATCAATAGTTATGTAATGGATTTCACTCATGTTTTTTTCAGAGGAAACACAATCTCACATTTCAAGAATAATGCTATTTTGTTAGAGCAGTCTCTAGACACAAATTTCCAATGGAACAGTTTAATCAGTGCGTCTCTTCTAAGCACTACCTGTTAGATAGGAAATTGTTCACTTGGAACAGAGAGCGAGAAATCCAATATACTGACTTAAGTCATCTTTTGATCCAAGATGATTTTTTATTATAGTCACAAGTGAGAAGAGATTTTAGAACTGGGTTTTGAAAAGTGGATCTGACTCCTGACCCAGAGTCCTGCAACTTGGAGGATGCAAGAAGACTGGGCAGCAAGAACAGACACGGGAATGGGTGACTGGCAGTCCCAAGATCCACCAGAGGGCAGAGCAGGGCAGTGGGGAGGGCCTGGGGTGGAGGGGCCTGAAGAACTCTCAAGTGTGGAATATTCTTGATAAATGGGGTTGAAGGCAGAAGGTGGACAGAACATTATGGCAAAGGACGGGACGTTCTGGAAACCAAGGGGACAAAGCTAGGACAGCAGTATAAGAGAGCTCCTGACATAGGCCCCGGGCTCGCCTTGGCGACTGGGGGGTGTTCTTTCTCAGAGGGATGAAGGGAGGTGAAGACACAGCTCCAACATGGAGACAAGAGTTAGCAGGAGAGGTCTCAGTTTTCTCTGAGAAGCAGGACGGAAGGAGCCTGCAGGGAGTCTGAAACAATCCCCAGGGGAATGAGACTCAGGTCGTCAGGCCGTGACACCGAGTCTGACTGAGAAGGGGCTGAGAAGGTCTGACTCAGCTCACGACCCTCGACCCTAACCCTTGGAGCTGTATTAGGGGAGCTGAGAAGGTGGGCGGTGAGGACGAGCGCATATGCGCGGAAGTCAGGATGGGAGAAACTGGGGAGTGCTGCAGGGTGCCCACCACGGAGGCCGGGGGTAGGTCACCCACCAGGAGGCATGACGGGCCACGTCCACGACAAGGCCAGGTTTCCTCCAAGTACGCTCCACGTCTTTGAAATCAAACCGCAGCAGACCAAAAGCAACCAGGCCAGACGTGACTTCCGTGTGGACGGTGAACTGCTGCGTCACCACACGGAGTAACGCCCCGCCCGCTGGGCCAGCCTGACAGGTGGCAAGCAGACGGCCGCTCTGAGGTGCGCAGTGGCCGGCAGGGCCTGTGCCAGGGGCACGCACAGCCCCGGGGGACACGTGGCCCGGCTCACAGCGCCGCGCGCACAGCCCCAGCCCAGGGTCCCTAGGCCTCCGCTCAAAGCCAGGGCCAGGCTGCGCGCGGATGACCAGGGGCAAGCGCCGAGGCTTCTGTGCAAGCAGTGTCAGCGGTTCTTCGTTCTTCATTCCCGCCACGCCAGCTTCATCCGTGCGGGGCCGGACCCCCAGGCGGCGCTGGCAGATGCCCTGCCGCAGGCCCGCCGCCAGCCCGGGTCCATAGCAAAGATCAGCAGCTGCCTCTGCCCTGAGAGACAGCAGGCAAGTGGGGCTCAGCTTTAGTCTCAAACGACGCAGGCTGGGGACGGTGTGGAAGAGAGCCTCTTCCCAAACACTTAATGAATCTACTGCAAAAAGAAAAAAATCTGTTTTCCCATCTGCACTTCCAGACACATATAATAAAGTGACATTTTCCAACATAGGTTTTTCTAGATCATTAGCTTTGTCAGTTAAGACTCTGCGCTTGGCAAAATGACCACTGTTTTTTCGATTCATCCTCTAATTTCTAAAAAAAGTTGCAAAATCTGGAAGTAATAACCTTATTTATCCTTGATAAAACCTGATGTGGAAAATAACCACAGTTGCCCCTTGAACAACACGGGATTAGGGCACCAACCCTCCCACACCATCAAAAATTCGCATGTAACTTTTGACTCCCCCAAACTTCACGACTCACAGCCCACTGCGGACCAGGAGCCTTACTGACATAGTCAATGAGCACGTGTTTTGTATGCTGTATGTATTATACACTCTATTCTCACAATAGGGGAAGCTAGGGAAAAGAACAGGTTATTAAGAAAATCGTAAGAAAGAGAATACATGTTTACAATACTGGGCTGTATTTACTGAAAAAAATTCACATACAAGTGGACACCCGCAGTTCAAACATGTTGTTCAAGGGTCAACTGTATTTTCACAACTGTATATTTGATATTACTTTCCCAGTTAGGATAATTTACCCCTTCCACTGATTCACCAACCCTAGGACAGCTTAAGGTCCTTCCTCCTTCAAACCTTCGTATGACCTCCTGACCTCTGAAATTCTAACCCACACACTCTGCAAAACACCACCTAGCTCCCGATTCCGCACCTTATTAAACTGCTCTCGTGTTGCTCCGTGTGTTGCTTCGTGGCACTCACTCAACAAATATTCATGGAGCGCCCCCTCATGGGTGAGATGCCGTGCCAGGAATGGGACACAGTGAGCAAGACAGCTCTGGTTTCTACCCCCACGTGGCTTCTTGCCCGGTGGACGGGGGGTACCAGACAGGCAGGCAGAGGTGGTCTAATGGGCAGGGGTTAGGTGGCCAGAGGGGGGCGGCAGGGGGAGATCTGGGCTCTCCCACTGAACTTGTCAAACACAGGGAGCTGATAGATAGGGCCTGACATGCTCCAGCGAGTGGCACCGCGTCCCCCCGTGCAGCAGGTGGGGTGCAGTCAGCAGGAGGCGGTGATCCACTGACTGGTTCTGCGTGGCTGCTCCTGAAATGTGGTCAATCCCAGGGGCCTGGTGGGCAGACAGCAGTGTCCTGGGCACTTACCTATCTGCCTCCTGTTGTTATAGTCACTACTACAGTAACTACTACTACTACTACTAGGCTAACTACTCCAAGTATGGTCATTCTGCAAATTAACCTTCTACTTTGAAAAAGAAAGCTAAGTACTTCAACTTACGCCCAGTAACCCAATGGGCACATGATGCTGACAAGGAAAACGTCCTCTGGAGAGACAGATGACAACTTCCCCATCTGATTTGAAAATGCTCACTGACTTTTAGAGGAAATAAGGCACCCATTATAAGAATAGCCAAATTAATCACATCTTTTAGCTTCCTCACTGTGCTTAAAATTTATGTGCACAAAAAAAAAGGACATAATGTAATTAAACGTAGTATTGATCGTGATGCTCTGTGTCCTACAGGATAAAATATATCTGCAAAAATGTAGGAAGAGGAGCAAGTGTTAAGAAACTTTAACAAAAGGGGGGGGTTGATCACTCTCAGGGAAGTTGTCAAAGTTAAATAGGTATTATTTCATATAAAATAATAATAAAGGAGTAAATTCATAAAAGTGATACCCTTTCACCCCCGACCTGCTAAAGCATATTTCTGCATCTTCCATGCATTCTAGCAAAGTTTTGTCCCTCAATTCATCAAACATCACTGTCTGCGAAATGTAAGGCACTGTGTGGGGGAGCAATGAGTAAGATGGGCTTCACAAGAAGCTAATAGTGTCGTCACAGACAATCCAGATGCGTAAAATATAACGTGTCACACCAGAATAAACGACATGTGTTGGAATTACAGAGAAGAGGTTGCAGACATTGTTGGAAAGAGAGAGATGTGGCCATGACTTGTGGAGGAGAGGAATGTGAACTGGGTCTCTGAACAAACAGGAAGAAGAGAATGGGGGGGGGGGAATGTGGAAGTTCGAAAATCTGATCAAGACTATGGGTCTGATAAGGCAAGGAACTCAAGGCAGCCTCCAGCCAACTGCCAGCAAGGAACTGAGGCCCTGGGGACGGAAACTTGCCACCAGTCATATGAGTGGGCTTGGAAGCAGATCTTTCGAAGCTGAGCCTTCAGATGGGACCATGGCCTGTGAGAGACCCTGAAACAGCGGGCCCAGCCAGGCCATGACTGGATTCCCGCTCACAGAAACTGAGCTAATAAATATGGGTTGTTGTAAGCCTCAAACAAACAAACAAACAAACGTGGGCCAGGCCTAACTTCTGCAAACAATTCACAGAAGCATATACATATGGTATCAGTCAGGACAGGCTGGGAGTTGCTGTAGTAACAAATGTCTTTCAAATCCCAGTGGCTTAAAACAACCAAGTTTTATTTCTCACTCACTGCAGGCCCACCATGGTTCGTCTGTGCCTCCGCTCCGAGGCATCTTCACTCTGGGACCCAGGCACTGTGCACATGCTAGTGACCTGCTGCCTCTTAGGAAAAAGGAAATGAACATATTTTGCAGGGTGGGGAGGAAGCAACAGAACAAAGACGTAGGGGGCAGAATAAACCACTGTGGTCCCAGGGGGCAGGGGCAGTCTGGATAAGGACAGAAGAGGGAACACAAAGAGGATGAGTGCAGGTAAGGGGAAACTGAGAGGGACAGACAGAAGCCAAGGAATCTAAGTAACAAGACACCTCAATTCTCTTCAAATCAAAGGCAGGAGACTTTGCTTAGAATGAAGGACATCTGGTCTGTTTCATGATCATCATTAACGTGATGATACAGTTTCTTGTCCCTTTGGCACCCACTTATGCTCAGCACTCAGTTACCGGAGAACTAAGACTCTGTTTCAATCCCAAAGGCATAGTTTTCGGAGATACTCGCGTTCTCGGACTCCTATGCTGACAGCTCTGGATAAAGACACGGAGGACCTAGTGAGAGACAGTTGCTTCAGCAGCCTCAAATCCAAAGAGAAGCCCTCCGAGTCTCCTCAATTTCCAAAGTTCTCATGAAAACCAGCCAATCTGAAGGCCTGCATAAGGCCTGCCTTCTACATCTATGAATTTATTTTGGTCTCTTTAGTTCCATACACCTGTTTTTTCCTTTGAAAGAGATGAAAATAGTGAAGCATAAAGGAAGTTGTAAGCTACTCCAGACAGGCTCCCACAGCAAGTACTCTACCACCCCAAAGTCCGACAGCCCAGGACACCGTTCTCTGGGTGTGCTGCAGCTGGGCCAGCAGTCTAGACCTACGGACCCCAAGAGTGGGGCCCTGGAAGCAATGTTTGTGACAAGGGTCCCCGGTGACGCACGCTCGCTCCAGCCGAAGCCAGGACCTGGGTTCATTGCTAGCTGCCACCGAGGAAGAGAACAGGAAAGATCTTTGCTATCTGATGAAACCTCTCCCTGCTCTTCATGTGCACGTATGCACATATATATGAAGGACGGCAAAATGCAGTCTGGGAGAAGCTGTGTTTCCCACGAGGGTTTCTGGCCCCTTCCTCATCCAGATCTGCCCACTTGAGGTTCGGGGTCACTGAAACCCTGCCAAACAGAATAAGACTTATATTTTCCTCCTTAAGCTATTACGCTAATATTTTCTAACATTTTCTGTTATACATATGTATGATTTAGAATTTTAAAAATAATTTCACATTTAAAAAAAAAAGTCAAAAAGGTCTCTGACACCATATGGCCAAAAATTCTCACATTACTTTTTCCTCAGGATCGCGAATACAGTTTTGGACTTAACCTGCAAATAAGGAAAATTTATTCAACAGACATTTACTATGTGCCAAACATCAGGCTAGGAGCTGTGGGAACAGAATGGAAGCAAGTTGTTCTCAACCCTCTGGGGGCTCGGAACAGCCCTGTAAACTGGTGAGACTGAGCAGGTGAACGTCAGTGAACCATCAAACTTCTGAACCAGCTCCCCAGCGAGGAGGCAGGCCAAGTTGTGCATCTGGCTCACATCTCTTTCTCTCCCACAGCAGATGCCCCAGGACCCCTAATCAACTTCACAATGCTGACGACCAAAACTCTGTATTTCGAGAACTAACCACACCTGTTTTCAGTGGACTGGTCAGTCTACAAAGAAAAGTGCTGACTGAGGCAGGACCTGAATTCCACTCTTTGCCAAATCAACTCGAACAGCAACAATAAAAATAAACACTTACTAAGCACCTAGTGTGTGCCAGGCACATAAAATGTCCTAGACATGTTACAGAGATAAGCTTTCAACCTCACAGTAATCCTGTTAAGATAGGTACTACCAGCACCCCCACTTTCTAGATAAATGATGAGCCAGGCCACCCAGCTAGGAAGCTGAAGAGCCTCCAAACCCATTCCCCTAACGACCCCACGTGCTGTCTCTCCACAAATATTAACACATATTGGAGTGAGAACTTTTTTAAAAACTGGGTGGGCCCACAAGGTGGGTACCTTGCATTTATGCGAAGGTTTCCACTTCTCACCGACTCTTCTCAGTACCAACATGAGGCAGAAGCTGGCCCCACCAGATGAGGCAATGGGCGGAGCGACCTGCCAACCCTTAGGTCACTTAGAGGCGCAGCTGTGACTCAGACCCAGGGGTTGATCCCAAACCTAGCACTTTCTAGTGCACACCACCCACAAATGTAGTAAAAGGGGAACTAGGGGTACCCCCAAAACAGCAACGAGTGTTCTTAACGATTTTTAAAGTGAGACCTAAGGCTCTAACCCTAGAGCAACTCACCCCCTTGCCAGAGTCCATTTCAACAGAAGAGCATCAACAGCCCATGGCACGTTCTGGACAAGGTGATTTTTCCCATCTGACCACGCCACGGCCATATGTTTTTACACAGCATTAGATTTTAATGTGAGAATGCTAGGAATGGAGTCGGCATGACCATTAAACGGAGGCAAAGAGCTCCAGCAACTCTTCCCTCCTTGCCATCCTCGAGAAGAACAGCTGTCCACATGTTCGAGGACACTGCTTCTGCAAGTACTTTCTCCCGCTCCTAACTATCCTCAAACATCTGTGTATTTATGTGCATGGTGTACAGAAGATCCGACAAGTACACACACAACTGAACTATAATGGAAAAAAGTAACAAATTCCCATCAGTGTGAGAAACGTCTAGTTAATCATACCTATATGCAAAGAACCAGGTAAGAGTCTGATAAAAACAGCACACTTTCAGGTCAATGTATTTTATGAATTGTCCCTTTTGTGTGCAGTTTTCGTTATGGTGGCAACCTGACAGTTACAAAGTAACAACAACAACAAAGCTCTAAATCAAGTCTTTACTAAAGATTGGAAGGTGAAAAATTTTCCATTTTCTGCAAATGCCGGGCCATTTACATTCTTGCTCCAAATACTGCTCTTAGGCCACCAACTACCAAAACTTTCGTTCTGTACGTTACTATGTTCCATATAAAGCTCCTGATCATGTACTGAATTTTGGTTTAAATAAAAGGCTAGGGACACAGATGTGGAAGAATCCAGATTTCTCTCAAATTCTTCTCCTCACATACACAGGGGCTAAGGAGAGGTGAGTCCTGGACTACATGTGAAAGGTTAAGCCACAAAGCTTCCAGAAGCACACATGCACGGCCCTGTGCTAGACAAGGTTTCCCAACTGCAGCACGCTGACCTCTCAGGCCACATCATTCTCTGTTGTGGGCTGTCCTGTGCGTTGTAGGTACAGCAACTTCCCTGGCCCAGCTGTGACAGCCAAATTGTCTCCGTCCCCTGAGGGGTAAACCACTCTCAGTTGGGAACCCCAGGGCTAGGCACAGAGTTCTTTAGAGAGACACAAAAAATACCATATTTGAAAAATAAAACTGATACACTAGACTTTGTTAAAATAAAGAACTCTGATCATCAAAGGCTTTCATTAAGAAAGGGACTAGGTGAGCCACTGGGAGGACATAGGCATAAATCACTCCTCATCAAGGACACAGATCAAAGAGAAAACACCAAATTACAAATGGGTGACTCAGAAGGGGGCAGGGAGATGGGGAGGTCTTGCCGAGTGTTTACAGAGGTTCTGTTTGGGGCGATGAAAAATTCTGGGGAACGGACAGTGGTGACAGATACATAGCATTATGAATATAACCAATGCCACTGACTTGTACTCTTAGAAAGAGTCAAAATGGCAGATTTTTTGATACATATATTTTACCACAATTAAAAACCTTAATGTAATATACTCCCTGCAAAAAAAAGAAAAAAATGTACTGCATTGTCAAGATTTCGTATAAAAAAATATAAAATGTATTATTAAGTATTTTATATTATTAATATGTCTAAAGAATACTCTTTTGTGTACATTGAGTTAGGTAAATTACACGATAATAACTGTGTTTTAAATGAGTAAGAGATTTGGTTGGGGACTCCTTTAGAAGATATCCAGGTAGCTAATAAGCAAACGCAGACACGCTCGACCCCACCAGCCACCAGGGAGGGGAAGAGAGAGCTCCGAGGAGACACCCCTGGACACCCAAAGGAAAAAGCAAGCCTAACAGAGCGCGGGGGGGCGGGGGGAGCAACCAGAATGTTCACGCACTGCTGGGGGCACGTACACTGGTTCAGCCAGTTTGGAAACCACTTTACCAGTATCTACTGAAGCTGCATATGTGACTGCCCGAAACTCCAGAATTCCTCTCCCCAGAGAGTGCCCAGAGGAAAGGGATGCATGTGTCCGCAAGCAGACGACAAGATCACTGACAGCAGCTGCCTGTGGCCCCAGGCCGGAAACGACGCAAAGGCCCAGGCACCGCGTGGATATGCAGACTGCGGGGTGCGCACAGGATGCTGAACGGTGCAGCAGCAGCAGGGACGGGCACGGGAGGGAGGTCCCGCGGACCCACAGGTGGAGGAGTCCCGCGGACAGCACAGGGAGTGAAAGCAGCCGGCAGCGAGCAAGTGCACCGCCGGGTCTACCTACAGAAGCGCTCGGCCTCACAAACTAAGCTGTGCGGACAGTTGGAAGGGTGCTCCCTCCGGAAACGGGAGGGTGGCTACTGCCTGGGACAGGAGGCCGGGGGCTTCCTCCGTGGCAGACACGTGCCACAGCTTGATCTAGGCTGTGGTTACGTAGGATAAAAACTAATCGACATTGAATCCCTGTACTTTACGTGTGTAAGTTAAACCTCAATTAAAGAAAATTAAAAATCAACAGAAAATGATCCAAACTGTTCGTCTTTACTACAGGGGGTTACTAAATGTCCCCAGCCTTTTTTTTCTATTACATATTTATTCTGTTAATATGGGCCATTTTCAAGAATAACTGATACAGTCTAAAGCCTACTCAGTATCACTAGGATAGAATTCATCAACAGGCACACATAACTCTCACCCTCTTCTATTTCTTACCATGTACAATGCCTGGGGAGATGGTACATTAATCTTATTTTAAAAGTTTATAATGTTCGATGTGTGAAGCTGGAAGCTGTGATTGACCTTTACTGCCTTTAAAGCGGAGTCATATTTTTTATGTGGTAAACTCTTAAATCACTAGAATCTTCCTTGCGTCTGAAGTTCCCTTAGCAACTTTCCCCTAGAATTTTGGTAATTGATCCTACACCACCAAGTGAACTCCCATTGCCAACAACTGTCAATCTGATGTTGTATCGTCACTTAGCTTTCCTTAACTTGTCTTATTTCCCCCACTAGTTTGTGAGCTAGGGACTGCGGAGAGATGGGGCTAAGTGTGTGCCTCCTATGCCCGCAGGGGCCTTGAAGGGACAGTCCCCCTGCAGTTCACTGCACTGGAAGAACCACCAGGGGCCAGCAGCTGTACCTCACCCAAGACGCATGCCGGGACCCGAAAGGGCAGTGAGAGGGAGCTTCTCTTTAAGAAATATGCATTTGTAAAATGCTCTACATCTAAAACACCTTTCCTTCCATTTCTCACCTGGCTTCACACTTCTGTGGGGGAAACGGGGCACAAGGCTGAGAACGTGAGTGACTTGTCTGTGGTCACAAGTGAGCCACCGACGAAGAACAGGGTCCAGAGCTCTCATGTCTTGCCACCAGTCTTCCCCCCCACACCTCCTGCCTCCAGATGACTCCTGCTCAATCCCATCCTTCTCGTGGGTCAGAGTTTTCTGAACCAAAACAGGCACGATCTACTTACAAAGCCTCCTCAGTTTTCCACCATCCAGAAATTTGGTCAGCATGCCCCCTAGGTCTTCACCTCTATCCCACCAAGTGTTAAGCACAACAGGGCCAGTAGTCGGCCTCAGAGGCCTCGCTGTGGCCTGACGCCAGCCATCAGCCCTCCCTAACCACATTCAGAGGGCACTCTACTGCAGCATCCAGAGGAGCCCTGTCTGCTGAGATTCCGCACCTCTTTAAAAAGCCGTAAGGCTGGCTTAGAAGGCCTTTTTCTTGACACAAATTTGATGTGGTCCGTGGTCCTGTTCTTAGGGTGCTTTAATACCTAGAGCAGCCTTTCCAGGAAGGTAGTGCCTGCCCACACACTGGAGAGCAAACGAAGAACTGTGTTGCCAAGTGCTGGCAGCGCGACCTCAGTCACTACTCTCCTGGCCCCCCCACTAGCTGGTTACTGAGTTCTCCTATGTGACAGCACTCACCGTCTCGGTGCCCGAACAACGCAGGCCAGCCCCTGCCTTGGCGATGCTTCCATTTCAGCGGGACTCCTGAGAATAAGAGCCACTGCCTGAAACATTCCAACAGCTCGTGCTGAAATACAAATCTGATTCCCTGAGCAGCTGGTACTCGATAAACATTTATGGGATGAGTGACCGGCTCCCACGGTTACGAGGTGAATGCAGTATATACACAGTAGAGAAGACACTTCAGAGTCAGACATGAATCTCTGTTCTGGTGTACTGATAATTAGGTCTGCGTTTACGTTTCTAGAACAGCAGACCTGCAAACAGGCCTCGCTTTCGTCACCCCTCAAATGGGAATAACAGCAAGCGGACCCCTTGTGAGGCTGTTGTGAGGGTCACATGCAGCTAGCTGTGCTTGATGCAGGTGGCACTGTGAGCCATGGGATGCTCCTGGCCCCCTTCCTGCCTGCCTCCGTCTCTCCACCTTCTCCTCCTCTCCCTGAGTGCGCTGGGCGGCTTCGCTGCGCCCTTTGCCCTCTGCCTGGCAAACTCCTGGACCTTCTTCAGGGTCAGGGGCCCTCCCACCTCTGTGAAGCCTCTCCTGACTCCCCACTCTTCCTGCTGCTCCCCTTGCCTCTGGGCTGCCCCGTCCCCAGAACTGCTATTCCGTCACCGTCCTGACTGGGTTTTCCACCAGGCTGGGAGCTCCGTGGAAGCAGAAACTGTGTCGTGAGCGCTCCACAGCCCAGCAGCACCCACAGGTGCACTCATGTCTCAGCAGAGATGCTGGAGAGAGAAAAGCCCAGATGCTGTGAGACTTCTCGTGGGGGAGGAGGGGGCGCACGTGCGAGGAGACTGACTTCCCGACAAACCTTCCTCGGCTTTGGAATGCTGTCCCTGAGTCCCCAGCGTACCCCGGTCTGGCACCTCACTAACCCAGGGAAACTCCGCGCCACGCCCCCCCGTCGCTGGAATCCTTCATTTGTCACTACGTGGCCCACGTTCAGGCGACAGTGTCAGTATTTAGACACAGCAGCTGGATCTAGGTGGTCTGTCGGGTAGTCAACTTGCCCATTAACGAGGAGTCGATGTCCTAGTGGTTCTAGAAGCCACAGCCACTAATTCACTTTAGAGGAATGATAAGACCACACAAGAGCAAAGACTTCACAGCCGGAGGCATCATTTCTGATGCAGACGCCGTCAAATACAAACTGGCTTATTAATTTTAAATGATTTCACAGCATTTAAAGAAAAAACATGAGGCTGACACGAAGATTTTAAAATGCATTAGAATCCATCTTGAGATCCCAGATATATTTAAATTGAAAGCTGCTCTTCTGACAGCTCTTCCTTCAGACGGGCCATCGTGTGCATGCCACTGCGGTTCAGGTTGGCCGAGCACTTCCATTAAAACCTTCGCTCTCACCGGCTCATACTTTCACAATAAACATTTGCTCCAGGCCCGACTTTTGCATACAAAAGATTTCTGCTTGAAATATATATTCCAAAGTACAAAATAAAGCTGTCTGGACGGAAAACTCAGATACAAGTTACTTCTGGTAGGTCTCAGGTTTAAACAAGTTAGAATAAGCTAGAAATTTAGGATCAAAAATGTCCTTTCTAAAGCACAGAAGTTATAAATAGAGGCTGGTAGACTCAGTCTAGGAGCAAGGGGGAGAAGGTGCACCTAAAGCCAGCGAATTCCAGAAACCTCACGATCGTCCTTAACTCCTCAGGCCCAGTGTATCCCCGGATACTACGGATTCTACCTCCGAGCACTTCTCACATCCCTCGGGCTAGCTGGTCTTCCACTTCTGAGGTCTTATCAGCAAGCAAGCAAACCCAGGCCGGTGTGGTCCCACATGGCTCCCCATCACGTGAGGACACAAACCCCAAGGCCTGCTGATGGCCCTCGAGCCGGGCTCCTGCCTCATTTTCAGCCTCATGCTCTCCCTCCTTCTGTCTATCCCTACCCCCTCTCTGCTGTGCCCTCCATCCCAGCGCCTGTGAACAGGCCTTTCTGTTGCATCTTCTTGTCTTTTACATCCAGTGCAGGAAATTTCCTTCATGACATCACTGAAGGGTACTCAAACCCAGCTGCTGGTTAATGACATCAAGAGCAAGGCTGGCATTTTAAAAACACATTTATATCCACTGATATCTCAGCTGCACTTGCAAAGACAGCCTGAGACAGGCTAGATTGTAACTGTGGAAACTGAGGCTCGTGGAGTTTGAGGGACTTTGAGCAGGTGTCACATAAACAGCCTCGGCTAAGCCACAACTCCCTCGTCCCACACTGGCCTGAGCCACAGAAGCTCCAGGCACCCTGGAGAGGTTCAGGCATCAGACTTCTGGGAGCTGGTCCCCACAAATCTGCAATGACTTCCCTCCATTCCAGGGGCTGTGGCCTCTGCTGAGCTTGGGCTGTCTTCTCAGGCTCATCTGGATATGCCCTGCTTGCCCCCAAGTCCAGACCTTCACTGACAGTATTTCCCTCAACCAGACAATCCTGCCTTTCAAGCCACAACCATCTGACTGCCCCAGGCATCCCAGAGCTCAGAGAGCGGTCACTGCCTCAGTTTACCATTTTTGTTCTTCTGTTTCCTGCCAACTGAGTCTCTCCCATCTCTACCATAAACTTTGAAAAGGCAAGGATCTCATATTACTTTTCAATCTCCTTATAGCACCTACCACTGAACTGGAGACCCAAGCATTCAGTAAAACTCCATTACTATCAGCAAATATTTCAAATAGTTATTTGATTTACTTAAAAAAGAAAAAACTATTTTTTTCCTGACAAGATTCAATGTAAATAAAGATAAGCACAGTATCCATGCTGTGTTTCTGACTACTACTATCTAGAACTCACTTTTTCTTTTAAGCTGAAAAAATAAAGTTGACTTGTGAAAGGGAAAACTACCCAAATCAAAATGTGTGACGAAGCCCGAGGACTAAAGAACAATGGGGGTGCCAAATGAAACAGCTCTCCAAAAATGCACTTCAGGTCTGAAGTGCGGACCCTCGCAGGGTGCTCTGCTGCAGTCACATGTGAGACGGGGATGCCCAGCGACCCCCAGGAAGAAACCCTCAGCAAGAGGGTCAGGAGGAACCTTCTCGCCTCAGGTGTCTCCAGGTCAACAAGCAGAGTGGAGGAGGGGCATTTCACTGGAGCGACACACAGAGCACACGTGAGGCTCAGCGCAATCAGAAAGCCCCGACTCGCCACGGGACCCAGCAGCAGGAGGGTGTGCATCATCTAAAAGGAGATCCAGTAAGAAGGGGAAGAAAAATGGCCCAGTGTCTACCTGCACAGAACTCTTGGAATCTGAGCATAGAGGCCAGGCAGTGAACATCGGGTGAGGACGGTAAGAAAACAGGAGAGGGGTGCCTGGGTGGCTCAGTCAGTTGGGCGTCTGCCTTCTGCTCACATACTGATCCTGGGGTCTTGGGATCGAGCCCCGCATCGGGCTCCCTGCTGAGCACAGAGTCTGCTTCTCCCTCTCCCTCTACCCCTCTCTCTCGCTCGCTCTCTCTCAAAAATAAAATCTTTTTTAAAAAATTAAATAAAAGCAGAGGATCTGATAAATTCTTCCTTCACTGCAAACTTCATCTTTGGGAAGACAAAAGACGAAAGGACAGGACAGGGATGTCCAGGGCCACAGAAGCCTCAAACAGAGGAAGGAATGTTCTGGGACACTCGGCACAGTTCTCACTTAAGCTGGCTCCTCTGACATCCCAGCAAGTCGAGCATGTATCCCTGCAGGGGCAAGTGTGTCTGCCAGGGACCTGTGTACAAACCAGAAAAAGCTGCCCATCTGCAAGGACGCAGCTCTGCAGGGGCCAGCTTGGGGAGTGAGGACAGGCTGGACTTTGGCCCCGCCCCTCCCCCAGAGGCCCTGGCCACACGTGGCTTCTGTGTGGGGAGCGGACAGCCACTGGCTCCCCTGCCCGAGCCTCCTATGTGGTGGGCACTGTGCGGAGGGCAGCAGCACAAGGTGCCCAGGGACAAGGGCCCCTGCCCGCGAAGCTCACGCGCCAGAGGAAAGAACAGGTAAGTGCAAGAGCAAGTCCACACAGTGACATGTGCTGTGAGATGAACAGCATGCTCACTGTGCTGATTCATTTTATGCGGCAACTTGGCTGGGCCACAGTGCCCGGATACTGGGTTATTCTGGATGTTGCTGTGAGGCTGTTTTTAGATGAAACTAACATGTAAATTGGTGGGCTAGGAGTAAAGCAGAATGCCCTACCTAATGCGGGTGGGCTTCATCCAATCAGCTGACGGCCTCAACAGAGCTGGCTCCCCCAGGCAAGAGGAAATCCTACAGGAGAGGGCCTTTGGACTTCAACCACAGCATCAGCTCCTTCCAGGGTCTGCCCCTGCTGGTCCATCCTGTAAATTCTAGAGTTACCGGCCTCCATAACTGCATGAGCCAACTCCTTAAAAATAAATCTCCTTCTCTACGTACGTACACATTCTATTGGTTCTGCAGCCTTCCTTGAGACTGGATGATGAATACCAACAGTATTCAACCACACGGTGGCTGCAGCCTAAACCATTCAGATCATCAGACATCACACACAGCACAGTTCTGCAGGGAAGGAATGGAGCTTGGGCAGCAACATCAACCACCAAGGTGTTCACTCATAAGGGCACTTACCCCAGGTCTCAGAAACATGAGCAAGTCCTGTCCTCTAGCGTACAGAAAACAAAACCCCAAAATCCTGTCCCAGAGGTGAGGGAATTTACAAATACAGATCTTAGGGAGGCTGAGGGGAAAAAAAGCAGGTTTCAAGAAAGATTTTTTTTTTGAGGCTTATTTTTAAACTTGCGGGGATTTCACAAAGTTCCATTGATCCGACTAGTGGGAAGAGCCAGGACTGGTAAAGCGGGGCTGGTGGAGGGAAGGAACTGTAAGAAGGATGGGTCTGCAGAGACAGGAAGTGGGACACACAGCCCCCAGGGTGGGTGGGTGGGGCGTCCCGGGCTTCAATCCTAACTCACCATCAGCAGCTCCGGCCGGCTTTCGCACCCTCAGCCTGTCTCCTTCCCTGGAAAACGGGGTGATGCCCAGCTATGAGGTAAAAGGGAGGACTGGAGGAGCCTTGCCAAGCCCCTTAGCCCACCACTGGCACGCAGAAGCATCGGCTCAGTGAGCAGCGTCTTAGGAGCGAGGCCCCATCTCTGACCTCGGAGGCTTTAACTTCTCCAGACATGAATTTAACTACCAGTGACCTGGGCCTGGTATTGGGGGTTTCTTCAAAATCCAGTTTGGCTAATTCTGTCTCAGATTCTTATGGGAAGACACTAGTTCCCGACTCCTCCTCACCCCGAGAATAACAGGAGAGAAAGTTCTCATCACGGGGCCTGAAACAGCAGGCGTCACCACAAATGCCGATTCTCCTTCTTTCCCGAGTTCTGCCACCAGGGACACGTATGTACAATCGATCTCGCCCCTGTGGGTCTGTCTGCCATCCCTGTGGAGGGGCCTCTATGAACACGCTGACGCCCAAGTGATACGTAAAGGAGGAGACGGGGACAATCTATGTGCCTGCTGTGTTGGGCACATGTTCCTAGCCCTGATTAGCAACAATGGAAGATTTCCGAAGGGTGCCAGGATCCCAAGTCAGGTAAGCAGATGAGAAAGGGTAGGGAGGCTGTGGTTCAGGAGGAGGGCTGCCAGTGAGAAGAGTCAGCAGGGACAGGCGAGGCCGGGAGACGCGATGTCACTAGCAAACAGGGCAGATGCCGAATCTGTATGTGAGAACTTTGACAGGAGGACACGGAGCACAGGGCTGCCGAGCCTCCCCCTGCACAGACACACCACTGAATGCCCTCCGGCGACGTTCTCTCTCAGCCGACGAGACAGGAACACCCACCACCGCTAGGACATCAGGCCCACTCTCCCCAATTAGAACCACGAACAGAGAGAGAAAGCACTTCATTTCTTGAGCTCCCTCAGAGGCTGCTGAAAACTTAAGCTGGAAAAAAACAGGAGACAAGGACCACTCACTGGATTCCGAAAGGTGAAGTCCATAACCATCTGCCCTGCTCTAACACTATGCAAAACAAGGGAAGACAGTTAAAAACAGTTTTAATGACATATCTGCAGCCTCTATTTATGAAAATGATGAAAATCACATACACGTTTAGAATGGATACCTTACAAAATCAGAAAGCTTACGTAAGGACACAATAAGGACAACACTCTTGCACATTTAACACAAATTAATAATGGTCAAGGTCAGCTATCGGAAACAAGCAAGGACGCGGGTCATGACAGCTCAGCGAGACAGCCAGAGGCTCTAACAAAGACTGGAAGGGCAATGGAAACTCTCCAGGGAACACGAAAGCTACGCTGGTTTCCTAAGCTCCAGTGTTCTCACGTTTTTCACATCACTACAAACGGAATCAGTAAGGATGACAATAAAGAAAGGACTGGTGACTTCCTCACAGCTTGCAGAGAAAGCCCCGGGCAGGGGCATGGGTTCCTCGGAGAGGGAGCCTCTCCCACCTCTGTACAGCGGGAGCCAGGCTGGGCGGGAGGCGCATCCGTGCTGTTGGAAAAAGCAGCCAGCAGGTGAGCCCCGTGCAGGCTCCCGCCCTGGGCCCAACCAACCGCAGCCTCAAAGCCAGCCGCCACACCCAGCTTTCTGTAAAAGAGCCCAAGGGAGACTGTAAACAAGACTGCTCTGCCCTGAAAACCAGACCACTTCTTTGTCATCAAATTAAGACCAAAAACAACTTTAGAAATTCAAGAACACGGGCGTGGGGCTAGCAGACCTGCTCCGACCCCAGTCCAGGGCGTGGGCACCCTCACAGGTAACTGGAAGGATTATAGCCCTGCGAAGAGAGCGAGAGGCTCTGACTGGATAGGAGATGGGCTGGGCTCTGGGTTTCCTGCCCTGTGTTCAGGAGCCACTCCGACCCGCCCTGGCCCGGCCCTGCCTCCTCGGGCCAGTCCCACGAAGCACACAGCACAGAAACTCCTTACCTGAAGGGAAAAGGCCCCGGTCAACTCAGATGAGCAACCTGCAAACGGAAATCATCCTCTCTCTGCATCCTGCAGCCTCTACCCAGTCCGTTACCATGGCAGCCAAGGAATAAATATGGACTCATGTTCCTGCATCCAACACCTCCAAACCTGTCAATCAGCCTCCTCTGTCCTCACTGTCACCGTCACCTCTGACTCTGTTCCTTCCCTCTTCACTTCTGCAGCTATTCACAGATGTGGCACTGCCATGAAGTTGGCTAAGAACAAAAATGTCCCATTTGGAACACGTTTGCCTCCAAGGAAAAACATGTAAGTGGGAACAAGGTCAGGAGGATGGAATCCAGGAAGCAGTGTGCGTCCATGGCCACACTTTCAACTTTGTGCTATGTGTGCAATTGTTCTGTAAGCCTAAAAGTTCATTCCAGAACAAAACATTTAAAAAGAAAATCTCTGGGGGCATCTGGATGGCTCAGTCTGCAGAGTGTCCAACTCTTGATTTCGGCTCAGGTCGTGATCTCAGGGTCCTGGGATCGAACCCCACATCCGGCTCCACGCTCAGCAAGGAGTCTGCTTATTCCTCTCCCTCTGCTCCCCCACCTTGTGCTCTCTCTCTCTAAAATAAATAAATAAAATCTTAAAAATAAAAATAAAAAAAGAAACAGAAAATCTCTGTATCCCCAGAGATCTGGGTGTGCTACCTCACACACACACACACACACACACACACACACACACACACACTCAACAAGTATTAGTTGAAAAATGCAATAATCAAGAGGGCACACAGGTTAAAAACAAAAGACAGGGCAGTAAATCCAAGGTCAGGAGGAGGCGGTGGGTTGATATACCCACGAAGGAAGACTCTTAGGCAGCTTTCCAAGTGGAGGGGAAAGACCAACAGCAGGAGAAGCTGACCACGGAGAGCCCCACGCTGCCTGGGGGCCACAACCTGCGCCCAAACTTGCAGGTGCCTGCCCACAGCCTCTGCCTCCAGAGGAGACAGTTACAGGAATACACATGCACGCTCTGCCTCAGGTGCTGCTCTAGCACACATTATCTACACGGAAGTGCACAAACAGCTCTGCATGGCGAGGCTCTGGGGGTCGGGGTCTTTAGAGTGAGCTAGTGCCCAGAGCCTCTTACTCTAACTGGATGCTCAGCCCTGAAAGCGCTATGTAGGAGCAGATTCTATGTGTAGATGCGAGCTTTAGGAAAACATAGGCTAAATCTATCTGGCAACTCCCATCTTGTGCTATTCTTGTGCGCCTCTGTCAGAGACAAGTTAGAACAGCGAGAAATGGGAGGAGCAACTGTTTGTATTTAGCCACAACTGCCACGGGATGCCAAGAACCAAGCGTGACATCTTCCTCTGCCTCTTGGTGGGCTCTGTTTTCAGCCAAGTTGTGAGTATGACTGCTCGAATCTTCTGCCACTACAGCTCTGACTAGGTAGGAGAAGTGGCCTGTTCAAGGAATAGAGCCAACTTAAGACTGCCTGACTCCATCCTGAAGCATAAGGCAGATAGAGTGGAAGCTCGCTCAGCTGAAACTCACAGCAGTTAACACACAAGTGGTTTCTCCATCTCCAGCCCTTCCACTCAACCTCTCAAACTGTCTGACCAACACAAAAGACGAAACCCAAGTAAGGTGGGACAAATCACGTAAATTATGAGATCAATGGAAAAACAGTAATTTTATACCTATGCCTCTATTCTATTAAACCTTACACAGTTGCATTTCCTTACGTGAGCATCATGTTCAAGCTCAGCAACACAGGAAAACGTGCATGTCCCCAGACGGCTCGTAACCCCAGGAGAAGCTGACACCCCACGTCGCGGTGCCCGGTCTGGTAGATGGGACTACAAATGAAACAGACTGTTCATTCCCAGGATCTGTTCATTTGTTTTTCACTGGCAGGGGTGAGCAATATGTGGACTATCGGTCATCTATGCTAAGTCAGGTGAAATCTGATAGGATTTCTTCACGTTCACACAATTACACTGCTTCAGAGCTGGGTGTAAGCCAAGTCCTACTTTTCCAATGATTCCTATCACAAAATTGGTCCCATATTTCCAGACAGAAGTCTCAACTTGGAGCTGAACTTTGGAACGTCCTGGTCTGCGAAGTGTACTCTTAGAGGTTCAAAACTCTGCAGCGGTTTTGAATGCAAAGTTCTGCCCTCTACCATTAATCCTCTCTTCTGCGCTGGTCCCCGCTTCACAAACTGACAGAAATTTTACCACCACTTAGGGTTCTCAATCCACACAAGCCTTTTCCAGGATCTGGCTGAGCCACGGTTCCTAATTTAGCTTCTCGAGTCTGGGTGTTGACATTTCTCAACTGTTAAGCTGCAGTATAAGATTTCACCAGCAGGTGCTCTATCTTCATACAAGGTATGCTCTCCAAATTCCTTGAATCTGAGGCTCCTGGTTACATACTATCATCTGCTGAACACCTAAAGAAAACCCTGTATATTGAACATCTCAAGAACACAATGTAAATATAATACAGAAAACTGAAAAGATCATAAAGCCCAAACCCCTTCTCTATACATGAGAACCAGCAGAGGCTCAGAAAGACTTCTGAACAGAAAGTAATCTGAACTAACACCTAGCTGCTCTAAAAAACCCCTGACTATGAAAACACTCTGGAGAAGAGAGTGTGGGAAGTTATTTTTCTAGTTTTTAGTCAACAACAACCAAAGAGACAGACAAACATGAAAATACAAAACACAGTGCAGAGAAGTCTACCTACAGGAATTTATAATGACTAGAAGGTAGTACTAATGCTACTTTTCTTTCAGAATAAACACTCCAGCCCCTGAAGCACGTCAGTAAGGCTGACGTGACTATTTCCCTTTTCCGCACCCTTCTCCCAGGGACTGGGGAGCACCAGTGGGGACACACGGAAACAAGTCGTGCTTGCACTCACATTGCTAGTGTGACACGGGACAGTGGCCAAGAGCTGTAGCTGGCAGACCTCAGGAGAAAAATAACAGGTTTCAGGTCCAGTGCCCAGCCCCAGGAAAATGACTTTAAATGGGAAGTTATCATTAAAAACCGCAAATCAGGTTCTGGAATTGGGACCCCCTCAAATGGTACGTAAGCATTCATGATAGAGGACACGTGCACAGTTCTCGGGGAAGAGAGGCCCCATGACCCTGAAAAGGCTAAGAGCCACCACGCCCCACAGAACAAAACTGAGGGCAGGTCACGGCAATGAAGACGTTAAATACAAACTGAGGCAACACCGCTCACTCTCTCTTCCCGAGCAGTGGCACACTGACGGAGTGATCTATTAAAACGGAGCAAAAGCCAGACAGCTGATCCCGGAACAGCATGAGAAAGAGGGAGGGTTTGGTGCCGAGGTGAGAAAACCTGATCTACAAAATAATGGCAGTACAATGCTAACATCTGTGTTTACGCTGGATCGTTATCGAAGATTCCACGAGCAATGAGAACGTTCTACAACCAGAAAAGCAGGTGGTCTCAAACTCTAATTTTTAAAAAGATAACTTTTGCTTGAGTCCGTTTTTCTTGGTCAGGAACGCTCGTGCAAAGCCCTTCCCCTCCCCGGCCTGGACCCTCCTCGATGCCACGGCGGCTCCACCCCATCAGGCTGTCTGTGGTCCTACTCTGGCCCACACTTAAATTAAACCACTGCCTAGGAAATTTCCTACAAAATCTCATTAGGATGTATTTTCAGTTTGTAATGGTTCCCTTCTACTAATGTGGAGTGTCCCCGTTCTTCTGAAAAAGAAGTACACCTGGACGGGCCACGATGTTGGGGTAACAGTGTTTACTACGGGCCAAGCCGGAGCGGGGGCCCCCAGGCACAAACAGGGGCAGGTACGGCCCCAGGAGAAACCAGGCTGTTTTCCTACAATGCCAACCTGACTTGATAGTATGTCACTGAACATGGTTTTCAAACTAGAGCAAACATACACATTTGCACAAACTGTTGATATTTTTAAATGTGAAACTGAAGCCAACAACAATGACAAAAGCATGAGACTCTGAAGCAATTCTGAGCCTGTAATGGGCCACTCTGGGTGGAGAGCCTCGTCTTGCAGGAATAAGCTTCACTGTCCTTGGCGGCAAGGGTGTTCAGTAGGGAAGGTTAAGACACACTAATGTAAGTCCCTGCAGGCACAGGGGGAGAAGCCACATAAAACAATAAAAAAATAAAACAACTGAGTCACACAGCCTGAAGGAACGAGCCACAGAACGGTGACACAAACTGAGAATTCCTACAGCAAACACTGCTGTCATCAAGGGCCACACATATGTCAACTCATTTGGTCAGCTCTGCAACCCTGGAGTCGGGCACCGTATTAGCCCATTTTATAGATAAGGAAACAGAAGCACAGAGACACGCCCCAAAGAGCGCACCAGTCAGGGTGCTGTGGGGATTCGGACCCCGACAGGCCAGCTCCGGAGCCCACCGCCTCAGTGACATTGCACCCGTTGAGATGGCTTCAACCGAGATGTCCTCCATGTTTCCCAGACGAAACTGCACTCCTAATGGCCACAGGCGCCGAGGCCTAGCACCTCAGTAGGTGCTCTGATGAACAGCCCAAGTTGCGCTGACAAGAGTTACACTGGAAAATGGGGCATATGTTTTTATCCTACAGATAAGGAAACCAATCAGAGGGGTAAAGCACCTAGAGCTGACCCCCAAATAATGCAGGGGGTGCGGTGCTGACCCCCACCCAGTCAAAAATCTACACATAACTTCTGACTCCCCAAAATCTTAACTACCAAAGCCTACTGTTGACGGGAAGTAATACTGATAACATAAACAGTTGATTTATGTATGTTATACATACTATATTCTATATTCTCACAATAAAGAGAGAAAAAATGTTATCAAGAGAATCGTAAGAGTAAATACATTTACAACATTGCACTGTACCTATCGAAAATGACCGTGTTATGAGTGGACCCATACCACTTAAACCCGTGTTAAGGGTCAACTGTAATTTCAAATTATATTTAAATAGCACGTGAGATATGGAATCTGGGTTTCAACTCGGGTTCATCTCACTACGAAGCTTGAGTTCCTTCTGTTCAGTCAGGCCCTAGGAATCCAACCAGTCAGGAATGATGGTGATCTTTGGCATCATGTTGGTACCTGAGACACTTTGTTCGATGTATAATCACAAAGCAAGATTTCTCAACCTTAGCACTACTGACATTTTGGGTTGGAAAATTCGTTTGGGGGCTGCCCTGTACATCGTAGGAAGCTTAGCAGCATCCCCACTGCCACGTATCAGGCACAGCAGCCCTGGAGCTAATTCTTGAGCAACTGAGAAAGGGGAGAACTGCCAAAACACAGAAAAGGATGTAAGGAATTAACAGATGTAATTCAAATGTTCACAACCTTACATAAGTTTTTATAGGACACTTCCACTTAGAACTAATTAAAATTAATATAATATACAACACACTCTGAAAGACACAAAGATTCTAAGCATTCTAAGTTATTAAATTAACTGTCACTATAATTCAGTAAAATACATGTCAATATATATATATGAAGAACCCAGAAAGGGCCTTTCACTTTCTTGGAAAATTGATACACGGAGTACCTTTTTGTATTAGATACATTTTATAGCTTCTAAAGTTGTATTGTACTGTAATCTTTCCTTTTCAGAAAAGCTCAAAGACTTTCCTAACTTGGGAACAAGGGCTGCTTCTATTAACACGGGAAGTCAGATATGTTCAAATCACACTTCAGGGATATTTCTGTACAAAAACAGACAGTGGACTAGAATGAGAATGGCTTTTACCTTAAAAAGCATAATATTTAAACATGTGTAATAAAATGTGAGGTAGAACATTTATGCCATCGATTTCCCCTTCTTCCGCACTCTGTTAAACGTGCATTTAAACAGTAACCAGGGGCACCTGAGTGGCTCAGTCATTAAGCGTCTGCCTTCAACTCAGGTCATGATCCCAGGGTCCTAGGATCGAGCCCCGCATCGGGCTCCCTGCTCGGTGGGGAGTCTGCTTCTCCCTCTCCCACTCCCCCTGCTTGTGTTCCCTCTCTCGCTGTCACTGTCTCTCTCTGTCAAATAAATAAGTAAAAATCTTAAAAAAAAAAAAAAAAGAATAAACAGCAACCAGCCACTCACCTGGATGACTTTATAGAAGTAGGCATACTGCCGAGCCGTGTTCTTGTACTGGCTGAAGACGTCATGGATAGCTTGTGTGGACTGAAGGTCCCGAACTTCATCCTCCTCAAAGTAGAGAGGAGTGTCATATTCGCTGGGGAGGGTCTGAATATAGGGCTGCCAGAAAGAGTTAGGGTCAGCTCGCTCACACAGCAGGTGAAAGGCCAGTGTGATATTTCCCATAGCTTGAAGAATCCGGTCTTGAGAATATAAGGGCCCTGAATCAACCCAGAAGTTAACAGCATTAAGTTCCAAAAAGCGACTTAAAAAGTATTCATTCAAAATATATATTAAAGTTACAGAAATAACTGGAAAGTTTTGTAATATTTAGAGTAACATGCACCTTTCTTCTGACACTCTTCTACTATGTCAGATTACAAGCATGCAAAACAATGTGAATTTGGGGGAACATTTCACTAGTTTGAGGAAATATCCAAATATGGTCCTTAGCGCCACAAAATAAAATTTCATATTTTTATCACTTGCACTTTGCCTTGAACAGTCAGAAACTATTCTCACCCAACACTGAATTTTTAGCAGATTCGACAGTCATTAGTAATTTTCGTGGAACCCATAAAAACAATTCTTCTGCCTAGGAGGAAAAAAATAAGAAAATCATATAATCATTAAAACATGTGACAATCTTCAGCCCCTTCATCTGTGGTCAGAAAGCCAATCACACAACACACATGATATACTGTTTAAGGTTACAAGTTAGCACTTCATTTCTAACTATCAAATGTATTTTTTTTTTTAAAGATTTTATTTATTAGAGATAGCGAGAGACAGAAAGAGAGAGAGCACAAGCAGGGAGGAGGGGCAGAGAGAGAGGAAGAAGCAGGCTCTCCACTGAGCAGGGAGCCCGATGCGGGGCTCGACCCCAGGACACTGGGATCACAACCCGAGCCGAAGGCAGATGCTTAATGACTGAGCCACCCAGGAGCCCCGAAATGTATTTTTAAATGTAAATATTTGTGGTATACTTAGATGAGTACAAGCAGGGTTTAAAATCTTACTTCCAATAGAAAAACTAACCATACACATTGAGAAAACAGATAAAAAAAAAAAATGGGACTTTCAACTTTAATCTGAAGTAAACATAGCCATTTGGAGTGGAGCACAAAACTATTAATTCTTTGCTGCACTTAAGTTCTTAAGTTCAAAAAGCAAAACAAAACACAATTTCTATCTCCAATAAAAACTTGAACCTGTCGATGTAAACCGCTCTCGCTGCTGTATTTTTGAAGCCAGAGGAACATTCCTTTCTCAACATGATTGTCTTTAAGGCACAACAGTTACCAGCAAAAGCACAAGTCCTTAGGACATATTTTGGTTTACTGAGGTTTTTCCCAAAAATATTATCTCATTTTTTGCCAACATGAGAGGTTTCTTTTTGGTATGTGCTGTATATGTTCTATACTGTTTAAGACATGCAAAGAGTAGTGCCCTGACTGTGGTGACGATACGGGTGTGTGCGCACGTCCAACCCATCACAATGTCAACACTGCATATGTGCAGTTTTTTTTATCAATTATACCTCAATAAAGCTTAAAAAATGCACACGGTGAAGACAGACCACAGTTAAGATAATTGGGGCAGCATCCACATGAATGATGGTTCTCTGATACATGAGAAGAATGTGTGACATCCTGGTTACTCTTGCCTTCTGCCAATGTCTACCATTTGGATTCTGTTTATGTGTGTCTCTTCTCCTACTATATATAGATGATAAACATCATGAAGGAAGAAGGCTGGTATAATAATGAGCAAGGTACTATTCATATACTAGACATTTAATAGCTATCTAATAAACCGGTATGTGGTTTATCAACTTATCAATGAAAGGTTAACTACAACTTGACCAAAAACGTTGCCTGAGGTTTGAGGGGGCCCGAATAAATAACACTCATTTCCTCCATCCAAGTTCTGAACCCACTGAGAGAGACACAAGACTACAACAGATGGTCACCCAAAATATCACCTACTGAATCCCAGAATTAGACCGACTCCCCCACCTAGTTACAGGGAGAACTGGAGCCCCACGGGCCTCCCCACGTGTGGCCTGCCCTGTAAAGCACACAGAGCGGAGAGAGGGCAATGGATGCATATGGGCAACCAGCTCCCACCAAGAAATAGGCCAAGACCAGTTCCTTCTTCCCAAATCTTCAAACAGATTAGGTTACGCCTCCTCTCTAAGAAAGGCACGAGTGAGGGGCAGAGAGAGGCTGGGAATGTCAGGGTACTGCTGCTCCCTTCAGCTGGAAGGAAGGACCCAGAGCAGAGGAAAAGCATTTGTCCCTTAGCAGGTGTATACTGCTCTTCTTTCCCTTTCAGCTCCGGTGGTACAGTATCAGTAGGTGGCACTGCCAACCACTCAGTTCCCCCTCCAGAAAACAAGTAAGCACCCTGGACACTGCCCATCCTCCACCCCAATCCACCCACCTGCACATCGACTCTATCACAGGTCCTGCGTGCTCCCCCTCCTAACCGCCTGAGCCCACATCCTTCTCTTGAAGTCTCAGAATCCTTTGAGGCATGTTCTGTGGTCTCCTAACAGAGGCTCTGAAACATGAACTGACTTGCCCCAGGTCACTGGTTAGCAGCATGGCTCCCAGAGAGGACAGACTGGAAGGGGCTGCCTAGAACACTGATAAGGCTCTTCCGGGCCCCTGGTCAGCCCGGAGACCCCGCAGCAGGAAGCAGAGTGCTGACGGCGCACTGCCCGCTTGCCCATGAGTCAGAATCAGCCCAGACACCCGTCTCCCCGTCCTGTGCCCGCCCCGCAGCACAATCCAAGCACGCCGAGGGCTCCCAGAGCAAGCGATCAAAACTCACCTTGATGTCTCTCGTGGCTCTCAAACCAAAGCCCTCTTCTTTGAAGTTGACCATTTCAAAACCCTCAACAGAGGCTCCATTTTCAGAGGCCCACTTCATTAGGTCAGGGAAGTAATCTTCTCTTTTTCCATCAAAAGTAACAGACAGACCTGTTTCAATCCATGTGTCAGAAAACAAGAGCTATATTTAGGACCCGTATCATTCTTTCTGCTCTCAGAAACTAAAAAACACACACTGGAAATACTGATAACGCTCCAATCTTGAAATCAAAACTCATCACCAGGTAACAAGACTTACAGGCGTGACCACTGTGTAATGTATGCAATATCGACTTCCTGTGTTGTACACCTGAAACTAATACAATACTGTATGGCAGTTAGGCTTTAATCTTAAAAAAAAATCTTAAAAAGAAAAGCTAAAAAAATAAACTGGTTTAAAAATCGTTTAAATAAATTGGAAAGGACTGAAATCATACAATGTTCTCTGATTAAAACATAATCAAATTAGAATCAACAAAAGAAAAAAATCTTGAAAATTCCCAAATATTTGGAATTAAGCAGAACACTTCTAAATAACCCATGGACAAAAGGAGAAATCACAAGGAAAGAAAAACAAAACAACAACAAAAAAACAAATCACAGAACAGTCACAGTACATATCCTAACTAGTGGCAGGAAAGGCGAAGTACAATCCTCAACCCTCGTCAGCTGCGGAGAAGCATTTGCTGAGCCCAGGACATAGGGCTACTGACTAATGGGCTCTGTGAGGCGATGCAGTAGAAAGGGGAGGGCTTCACCACCTCACACATAACAGCAGCCCCCCCCCCCCATTAAGTCCAGCGTGCCGTGTCTTATAGGCAGCTTTGCTTCAACAAAATTCCCAGAACACAGAAATCAGTAGCTGACATGCACACAGGAGGTGTGTGTAAGGATGAGCACTACAGGCTTGATTCTAAGAGCACAAAACTGGACAGCTCTGCAACTGAATTCTGTTGAACAGTTTGAATGAGTTGGATCATAGGTATCTACAAAGAAAACAAAATAGAACACCGTGGGGTTTTTGTTTTTTTTTTTTAAAGATTTTATTTATTTATTTATTTGAGAGAGAGAGAGAAAGAGAAACAGCATGAGAGGGGACAGGGTCAGAGGGAGAAGCAGGCTCCCCGCCGAGCCAGGAGCCTGATGTGGGACTCGATCCCAGGACTCCGGGATCATGACCTGCGCCGAAGGCAGTCGCTTAACCAACTGAGCCACCCAGGCGCCCAGAACACTGTTTTTAAAACTTCAAGTGTTCTGGGGCGCCTGGGTGGCTCAGCTGGTTAAGCGTCTGACTCTTGGTTTCAGCTCAGGTCATGATCTCGGGGTCCTGAGATGGAGCCCCATTTCGGGCTCTGAGTTCAGCAAGTCTGCTGGAGATGCTCTCCCTCTGCCCCTCCCCTCTCTCACATGCGCGCATGTGCTTTCTCTCTCAAGTAATAAATAAATCTTTAAAAATTCAAGTGCTCTGATACCATTTATGCAAAATTTTAAAATACCACTTGCTCATGAGGTTATACAAGAGGTAGAAAAATATTCTCGGTCAAGACAAACTCCCAAGGGGGCCAAAAAGGGACTGGGATAGAAGCATGGGGCTTCAGCTACATCTGCAACATGTATTTCTTAAAAACAAATAATGAAAATAAAACAAAGGATGGAGGGAGGGACAGGGATCAGACCAGCAGGTAGGAAGGAGGGAGAACTTGATTGGTGGGACTGATTCAGTTTGGGTAGGAGATTCTTAGGCGTTGTGTTATTTGAAAAGCCATGCAGAGGAAAAACCAAGATTTATTTGACAAATAAAAGGAGAGGAACAGGAACTTCACAAACGTGAGGAGCAGGGTGTGGAGCCCAGCCCAGGTGCCTGCGGCCACGCCAACACACCATCAGCGGTCACCTGGATCTCTGCAGCAGGACGGCCCGGCACAGGGCTGTGCCACACTGCATACGCAGAAAGCTGATTTTGTTAGGGACATTCTGAGACAGAAGTCACTCTTTGCTGAGAATTCAGGAATGCTCTAACCTTAGTGTGAGTTGTAGTTAGCCGTCTCTGCTAACAACAAACGCTCGGGACATACAAACACTGTCCCGCTATAGATCTGGTGAGCCAGGATTGGCAGGTCTACCATTTAGAGCAAAGAACCACATTATAAAGGAACCTGTCACCATCTGGGGTTCGAGACCATCTAAGCTAAAGACTGCATGTTTCTAGAAGTACACGGGAGCGCAATAAAACCTCAGAGAGCAAATAAAAAAACAAACCCTCTTCTGACTTTCATGGCAGTAAATAAAAATGGAGTCTAAGAAGGTTCTTCTGACCCTTTTAAACGCAGGCTCCTTATTATGTTTTCTCCTTCCACCTTCCATGTGGCCCTGCATACCAATCTTTATTTTTTGTGCTTTACAGAACAAAAACAATAGGTATATTGAATAGGCTTTTTCAAGCTGACACTTGGCCCCGTCGCTGGCCTGGCTGAGAATCATTAAGACGCCTACTGAATACACCCTGTAAAAACAAAGCTTCAGAAATAGAACTACATCTCTTACTTAACCAAGATAGGTTTGAGTTCATCGTAAATCTTGTGAAGACATTAATCTATTAGTGTATATTTATTTGTGTGTTGACCACTCATGGCATTATGTACTGACCTCAAACCCTCAAGGAAACACAATGTGGAAAAACAGATCTAAATACATATTTTGTAAAAAATAAATAAAAGTTGTGTCATTTTATTTATTTTTAAAGATTTAATTTATTTGAGAGAGAAAGAGAACGAGTGGTGGGGAAGGATAGAGGGAGAGAGAGAACCAGACTCCCTGCTGAGCAGGAAGCCCAACATGGGGCTCGATCCCAGGACCCCAAGATCATGACCTGAGCTGAAGGCAAATGCTTAACCGACTGAGCCACCCAGGCGCCCCAAAAGTTGTGTCATTTTAGTCCCTAGATACAAACACTTTTCCCCTACTACTCAACATTCTTACCCCTCCCAAAGCAGGTAGCAGCACCTCAGAAATGGGAGAGATCCTGGGACAGCTTCCCAGCACATCTCTCCCAAATTCCGAGCCCCTTCCACTGTGACCTTCCACAGGCAGGAATGACACCAAGACTTTCACATAACCTCAAAACATTTCTGACTTGTGCCAAGTCTCTAAAGGGTTTTATTAAAATAAGATTATTGTTCTAGAAAATGTACCTTTTTGTTTTTTTCGTATTTTCTCGACTAGAGACCGGATCTGCACATACTCTTCCCATTCCTTTCCGGGGCCAGGTGTGGGACTACTGCATTCTGTAACACAAAAGCCATGGCACTCAAATACTGCTTGCTTTCAACTCAACCAGCTAGTCTCCAGCACAGAGACGACTGGGGTTTTGTTACTGCTGCTGGTTTACTTTTAAAGGACAAAGATACCACAGCCATGCTGATAAACGTGGGAAGTATAAACCAGGTATACTTTTCAAAGCATATACACCCTCCGAACCCATCCACATGCCACTTACTAAACTGGGACCCCCGTACCTAAGTGTGAGCACTGAGCTTGCAACTCTCTCACACTTGCTGTTCAGAAATTCTCCTCAGAATATACTTGACCGTGGGAAAATCTAAAAAGCTAGGCTAAAAATGCAAAACATTTCCCTGAAAACTCTTCTAGATGGATTTTAAAAAAAGGTCATCTTAAAAGTCAACATTTCTTTCTAGTTAAATCCTAGAACAATGGCTCTCTAAAGGAACCAGTTAAATTGGACATAAGAACAATTACTCAACAGACATTGCACATCCATGTGTAAGGCTCTATATTAAGTACTCTGGGGGAGTCAAAAAATGAGATGGCACAGTCACTGCTCAAAAGGAAGCTGAGACTCTGCTGTAGGGCCAGAAGCAAAGACCAGCACTCGAGACTGGTGCTGGTGGTTCTGGAAAGCTGTGCCCTGGGCACCCGGCCTAGCAGCAAACTCTTTCCTTTTTCAACAACTGTATGAGTTTAAAGAGAGAGCCTTCTTCCCACGGCCACCTTTGTTCTCTGAGGAAAAGAGTGTATGTGGTAAATAACACTAACAAGTCATAACGCATGGGCTGACTCATGACTATTAAGGTTAACCAGTCATTCTTCCATCAACAAGTCCTGACTGAGGCCCTGGAATACAAGAAGACAGAGCCTGTCCTCAAGCTGCCCGCAGTCCAGTGCGGGACAGAGGTGGTAAGCGGTCAGTACCTCAGTGCTCTATGGGGGGCCCACACCGCTCTGAGGGCCACAGGGGTCATAGGGGTCCACAGGAGCCCTTGGGGAGGGACCTGACCCCGACTCGGTTGCTGCCTGCTTCTGGCAGGAAGAGAAAGCTAAATTTTTATGTGGGGTTTAGCCTGTCACATAATCTGAACAGAAGGGGCAAAGAAAACGAGACAATGGAGTGAGTTAGTACAGTGGCCACAGCTAAGTTTGACACCACCATAGCACCAATTTAAATTCACAAGTAAGAAAAGAAGTTACCAATTTACACTAATGTATTAAAGCAAGTACAGGCACTTAATAGATATTTAACTTCCTTGAACCAAGAAATTGGAAAACGATCACTGAATCACTAAAACGAAAGGGGAGCCACTCTAACAAGGGGGCAGAGTTCCAAAGGTCTGCTCTGAGAGGCCTGCCGTGCCCACCTTGGGCCTGACGGCCACGGCTCACCTTTATGCGCCACGGCTCGCACGGCCCTCCCCCTCCCCGGCAGGCTGTACGTACCACTGTGAACACCAGGACTCAGAGGGGTTGCACGATCTGCCCGAGGTAGTCGAGTAGATCCCTGCCCACTGGAGCCCAGGGAAGCCCATGTTCTGGGCAGTTCGCGGTTTCATCCAGCCCTCGTTCATCACTACCCACGACCGATATCCCCAGCTTTATGGAAGGGGGAGACAGCGGGTGAGAGAGGTTCTGACACTTGCCCAGGTCACGTGGCTAAAATGTTGGGATTTGTCCCACTTCCTGCCTCACCGGGCCAGAGGCTGTCCTGCGCAGCCCGAGGATGCGAAGACATGAGGCCACAAGGCCCCACAGGGAGGCGGGAAGCCCAGGGCGGAACTTACTCTGCAGCAGCTCACTAGTCAGGTTCAAGGTTTCCTTCGGTGACACACTTGCCGCAGCACCAGTGCCTGATTTTTGCGTTTTCACTCGACTCTTCTTACCCATTTTCCAACTATAGAGAAGAGAGCGAAAAGACAAGGAGTGTTACATTTCCAAAGAATCAAATCAAGTAATAAAATGTGGCACAGCAGTGGCTTAGCCTCAAGATGCTAGCATCTTACCTCATGAGTGCCATATTCTGAAGTTTCCTTCCAGAAAAGGAAATGTGTACCAAATATTAGTATTTGGAGGCTCTCCAAAGGAAAAAAAAATCGCTTTGTAGTCTCTGGAAGAAAAGTTCATTCCTTTTCACCTACAGAAACTACAGTAGAGGCAAATTTTACTCTGGAATGTTGTCAAGTTACACAGATTTTACTGCGTATACTAAAATGCTTATTCCGTGACACTACACAGACAAAGATTTTGTATACACACGTGTATCACAAACTGCCATATGGGCACAAAAACCTCTATCTTCTCTCCCCACTTTGCTTTGGAAGAATCATCTCCCGTTAAGAGCAACTGTGCCACAAGCAGCAAACTAGGCTCTCGGGACAAATGCTGCGGACATGTGGGAGCTCAAAGACGCCTCAGAGAGCTACTCTACCTCTGCGGGTTTGTTTCACTGGAAAACTCAAGGTGCCTTGCCCAGGGTCTCACGGGAAGGTGATGGCAGATCCTACCCGGGAACAAGGTCTCCCAGCACCTCCCAACGCGGCACCTTGACCACCCACGAGCCTTGGGTGAGAAGTGACCAAAATATTGTATAAGCAGATGAGGCAGTGGGACATAAATACACCAAGAGCACGCTGGGCACAGGCTCTGTGAGACGACTCATCTGAAAACGCTTCAGCACAATGATCTCAAGACGCGCCTTGAGGAAAGTAAGGGATCAGGATGTATGAAGAAAGGGTAGGGAGATTCACAGGCAAGGAAAGGAACGGGGGAGGCACGAGGGTGCCCCAGGGGGAACCCCCCAGGAGGAAAGATGCCTGGCTCAAGAGGTGGAGAGGTGGCCAGGGAGCAGTGGGGGGCTGAGAGTCCGCCCCCTGCAGGAGGGCTACTAAGGCTGCCTGAGGAGCCTGGCCCGCGTTCCTCCTCCAGAGAGACGCGCCTTAGGACGACAGCCCAGCAAGATGGACAGTACCCAGCCAGGAAGCTACCGCAGCAACCCACACGCTGATTAATAACCAACACCACGATGCCTCTCCGTGGAGCCCTTATAAGTTACATGTCACCTCAAAGGGGAACCAGAAGGGATGGGATAAAAGCTTTGAAAGACATACTCTCCCATTATATAGATGATCCCTGACTGCATCGGAAGTGAGGGCATGGGCCCGTGTGCTAACATAATAGAAAACCGCCTACCTCAAAGGGCCAGGATAGGTTTCTTCTGTCTCTAAGGTGTAGAATATAACATGTAACTTTATGTATCTAACAAGCCTTCTAAAACAGTGTGCGATACTCAGTGCACATCATCCCGGAATCAAAGGGAACAGGTAAGAGAGTATCTATGACAACGTTTGCAGCAAGGAATTAGTTGCTCTGAGATCAGAAGCAGAAAAAAAATAAATAAATGGGGGTGAGGGCAGAAGAAGGAAGAGCTTACGCAGCTTTTTCTGAAGTGAAGGACTAGCCTCTTAAAAGAGAATATCGCTCCCCACGTGCACTTGCTCATGGCCAAGAGTGAAGGCATAGCCTGATCGGAGCACCAGCTGCTCTTCTCGGCATCTCGGGCTCTCTGCGGAGAACCACTGAACCTGACCCCAAAATAGCCAAAACTACCCATAAGTCTAGAAAGAAAGACTTTTTTTAGGGTGATTTTTTTTTTTTTAATTCTTTTCTTTCTTTCTTTGGAAGGGTAGCTGACATACAATATTGTATTAGTTTCAGGTGTGCAACATAGTGATTCAACATTTGTATACACTGCAAAGTGATCACAAGTCTACCTGCCGTCTGTCACCACGCCAAGCTGTTACAGTATTATTAACTATATTCCCTCGGCTATACATTACATCTCTGTGACTTCTTTTATAACTGGAAGTTTGTACCTTTTAATCCCCTTCCTCTATTTTACCCATCCCCAGATCCCCCTTTGAAAAGGACTTTAATTACACTTCCAAATACAGCTCTGCAGGAAGAACCACAGAAACCGGCCACTGTCGGTGATGGGCTTGCTTGGCCTCTCCCTTTGGCCCTGCCGGTAAGTCTTTTGTGTTATCAGGCTCCAAACAACTTGAAAACATCACTTTGATGAGGCATTCCAGGACCCTCGCCTTCTCCTAGCAGGCCTAGGGAAAGTGAGCCCGAGACAGCCATGTTCTCCTACACCGGCCCCCACAGTGTGGAGACTCACTACCAAACAGGCTTCTTCACTCTGTCCGCAGTCCCCTACCTCCCCCCAGGTCTCCCTGCAGGGATTCCCAGATTGCCATCACTCCCAGTAGGTAGATACCTGTCTTGAGATAATGATCATCAATTAAAACAGCACCAGTGACCCTGTATGCATGCAGTGCTTATGCTCTGCCAGGTGCTGGGCTAAGATAACCTCCTCATTTGATCTTCCTAGACCCTCTATCAGTAGATCATAGCCTCATCTTTTTTTTTAAGATTTATGTATTTATTTGAGAGAGAGCGCGCATGCACGCGCGAATGAGGGGGGGGGGGGGGGCAGAAGGAGAGAATCCCCAAGCAGACTCTACCCTGAGTGCAGAGTCTGATGTGGGGTTTGGTCCCACGACCCTAAGATCATGACCTGAGTCAAATGCCAAGAGAGTCGGATGCTCAACCGACTGAGCCACCCAGGCGCCCCAGATCATATCCTCATCTTTTAGATGGCATTCTCAGAAAGGTGAAGTCCTTCAGCTTTGTCCAAGGTCACACATCAGGTAAGAAATGAAGCTAGAATTGGAACTCAGATCTGTGTGACTCTAAAGTTTGGCCACTGCCCTACTGCCTCTGTTTAAATGCAGAGCAAAAGCACAGGGCACTGCAGGGGGCAGGAGGGCTAGAAGGTCTTCCAGACATGACACCCAACAACACCTTGCCAAGGGCCCACACCCCTGGATGTGTCCAACTGCCCGCCATCTGCTCCTGCCCGCCTCCTGAATTCATCTCTCGCTTACACTGTAACACTAGCCTCTTACAGGTCTCTGCGGCCAAGCCCATCGCTACCACTTACATCTGCCCCACGCTGCCATCCCTGCCCTAGCACTTCGGGCTCCACCACCACCAGTGGTGCCCCAGTCCCTCATACAGGTGTTGTCTCGTGCCTCCGTGCCCTGTCCCTCCATCTGTCCCACCCCACCCCTTACCTGCAATACTTGAGTCACTTGTTCAGTAGCCTGCTTTCTCTAAAAGCCCTGCCGGGTATCACCTCTTCCTGATCCTCCTAGCTGTAATATGCCCTCCTCTATACCACTTCTTATACCACTGGATCTCACTGCGCTGCGAGACTTGCCCACACACAGGCTTTCCTCCTGGATAACAGGCTCCTTGAGGCACCCTGTCCTGTTTCTATTTGTGTCCCCAACTTCCAGCCCAGAACCCAGCACACAGCAGGCTCTCTGCACAGGGTGCTCATGAGCTCCCAGGGAAAAGCAGTGCCTCCTTTGGGCAGCTCTTAGGTCAAAATCTGTATTGCTGAAGCTCCTACCCAAGTTTCAATCTCCTTGGAACTTAAGAAAATGTGTAATTCCTGCCGCAGGTGAGAGGCCATTAAAGATCTGGTCACGGTGATTTGAAAACACAACAGATTCCCCTGGCAGTAATACTCTGCCGTTGAATACTTAAAACTCAATTGTTCTCAAGATTTCTTTTCCTTAAGCCAGAAAACTGCTGGCTTTTAAGAAATGACTACTAGGCATAGAAATACAATGCAGGCCAAATTCCCAAACACATCCGTCAATTAGCACTGGGTAGAGTAGGTACATGGAGCATAACCTTCAAAAGCCGGAGGAGTGTTTATAGAGACGTTGACTGAAGCCACACCCAGTTAGACCCTCACCTCCAGCTCCTTCTATCCCTCTGGCTTCTTTTTCCCCGCCTCCAATCTCCTTCCCACCACACGTGGACAGTTAGCCTTTATAAATGGAGGTATAAAGTGCACCGCTTGCTAAGTGCTCAGGCAGCACTTCCAGTAAGGTAGTAGCACTCACGGAGCCTCCCGGGCCCCTTCCCAGTCACAGCCATCCCCAGCAAGGGACTGTCACGTTGATTCCAGTACCATCACTTAGTTTGTTCTGTTCCTGAACTTCATATCACAAACATGTAGGCTTCTTTTGCTCAGCACAAGGTCTTTGCACAGCTCACAGGGTGGTCCCACCTCCCCAGCACAGCCCTCGAGGTCCTTCACGCCTCACCCCACTTTACTCGCCTGCCTTCACTCTACCCATCACCCCTTTACATGGCACACTCCAGGGATCTGCTCGCTCTCCCCACTTTCTGGAAAGAAGCTATCCTCCACTACCCCCTTTGTCTTCTCCTGACAAAATGTTTCACAAACGTAAAGACGCAGCCAAAACATCCCCAATGTCCTTGAGGAAATTCTAGGCTCCTCTATTCATTTCATAGACTGAACCCATGAAAGTCAGTAAGAACAAGCCAAGTTCAAGGTGATTAATAGATGCTAAAGTCTTGGCTTACCTTGAGATTCAGTCTTTTGCAACTCTCTTTGGACTGTTTCCCTCCCACAGGGATATAGACCCTACTGGAGAGAAAGCAGCTTGCCTGGGAAAGGCAGTAAGAATCTTACACAGAGACGTTAACTCACTTCATCTTAATTAAGGTGAGGGGGTTGTCTGTCCTTGTCCCCAATGAACGTACCTCCCTAGGTACAGGATCACAGGTCCAGGCCAGGTCTTAATCTGTCCTCCCAGAAACCAGGTTTGCACTGACCCCCTCCTGGAAAGCTGCCCAGCTGCCCTGGACTTGTTCTGCCTGGGAGTCCCCACCAAGCTCGGGCCCCTGTGCACTGAATCAGAGGTAGTCATGGGCTTGTCGCCCAGCCTTCAGTTTGAATGAACTCAGGATTCCAAAGGGTAGGGCTCTCTGTACCCAGTTCTACAGCACAGCAGCCAATCTTCTGAGCTTGCACAACCACTGATGTCTGTGACATGCATTTACCTCAAGATTAGATATGGTTTGGCACCAATTCTTCTGTAGGACACCCCTAGCTAAAGTATACCTGGAAGTATACACACTTACTTCTTTTCACCCCACTGACCATCGGGCCCTGTCACAGTCCGCCAGCTCCCCACACACTGCCCTCCCTCAGCCCCTGGCCTGGCTGTCATTCGCTGACCCTCACTCTTTCCTCCATCACTGAGGCCTGTATGCCTTTACCCCAGGGTGAACACGTGTGTCTACGTCTTGGTTAAGACCCCACCTCGCTGATGGTCACCCTCCCTGCACTGCTGGAGCCCAGCTCCAGAGCCTCCAGAGGCTCACACACCACAGTCTATGTTATTGATGTGCCTATTTTGCCCGCTGTCTCACGGCAGAAAAAAACCAAAGTTTCCATCTCTAAATTACCTACAGGGTCCAGCACGGTGCCATGGACACAGGTGAGGGTCAAATACTTGTTGAAGGAATGAAAATCTCTAGATATCATATTTGGATACATCAGTGTTACTCGTGGGTAAGGTTTATCTCCCATCACAACAGTAAGATTTTGTGTCAGAGAACCACTTCCATATATGCTCCCACCGGTGAATAAAACAGTAGTCAAAATGCAACATTTACTAAATATTTATCTACTTCTGCTAAAGAACTAAGATGACTCATAAAAGTAATGATGTAAATTTTATGTACACATGAAATACACAGAATTTACCCTTAAAATTAAAAGACAGTGTCTTTTGGGAGTCCATAGTTTATCATCAGAAAAGCTTTGCGTATTTTCGTAACAGAAAATCTCTGATAAACACGAATCCAAATTTTTTAAGTGTCTTTGGTCTCTTAGAAAGCAACAAAGCAGGAACCAGTCCACTTCCAATAGGAAAAAAAAGAGTTATGGCCGAAACACAGCTTGAAATTCTGTGGGCCATCGTGACCAGGGTGCTCCGCACTGGCCTGATACACCCCCCGCCCCAGCCGGCAGAGGCCAGCGCTGATGACAGCCATGCTGGGGGGCTTAAACATGGCTGTGACTTGGCCAAGAGCCCACAACCACCAAACCATGGACCCACAGCTTCAAACCTGAAATCCTGTATCATTCCCAGCACATAGGCAGGCTCTAAATATAGATGTATGCACTCCATTAAACAAGCTCTCCTGCATCTATGTGCCTAGGACTATGCCAGCCGCTGGAGAACACAAAATGAAGGCAGGCCAGGCCTGCAGGCGTCAAGGATGATGAGGGAACCAAGACTCACAGCATGGGTAATTCCTCAAAGACCTAAGAGAAGTAGCTGAACAGAGAGGGGCAAGGGAAAAAGTACAATTAAAGAAGGATGACTAAACTGTAAGATGCAGTTAGCGTTAAAGGTGTTAGAATCCAGTCTGAGTGGTTTCCTAAATTCAACCCCTTTCTGCCTTTTTTAGCTAATGAAGATTTCCTCCACATTATGGATTAGAAATAACTACCTACCCTTTTCATTTACGATTCAAGAATGTGTTTCACATAGGGACACCTGGGTGGCTCAGTCGGTTAAGCCTCTGCCTTCGGCTTAACCTGGGTCCTGGGATCGAGTCCCACATCAGGCTCCTTTCTCAGCAAGGAGCCTGCTTCTCCCTCTGCCTGCCTCTGTCTCTCTCTCTCTGATAAATAAATAAAATCTTAAAAATATATATATATATATATAAAAAATGTGTTTCACATAATGAATAATTTTCATTGTGATTTCAGATGATCTGGGGCTAGATTCCAGGTTTCAACAAATGAACAAACAGGGAGGCTGAGCATCCTTTATGCCCCCACTGGAAAAAAACTACCTATTAGAAATTCATCAAGTTCCTACAGAGACCAAATATTTATTTTCAATATTTATTTCAAATACTTATATAAGTATAAAGATGTCTAAATTAAATATGTGTACACACATGTACACACACACAGACATACACACACACATTCAAGTTAAATTCCAAATATTACCTAGAAGGTACAATGCTAATTCAAAGTTTTTTCCCCAAAGTTCAGACTGAAATCAGGTATCATTTACAAATTCTTATGGAATTACCTGGAAACAAACCAAAGTATAGAGTAAAAAAAGAAACAATACTTAAGACAAAAGAAACTAAGCAGAAAAGCAAGACAGGACTGACAGACAAATGGACTCTACAAACAGTTATAGTTCAAAGGAAGGGCATCTATGAAAAGAAACAGGAAGCCAGGAGTTTCACACATGTCTACGTTTCTTCACCATCAAGATATTTTAAAAATCTAGAGAATCCTCAAAATGTGGCTCTTGAAGACACTATAAACTATTTAGGAAGCCCACCAACAATCTCTCCCCTTAGTAGATAAAATACTTTAGAAAACCATAAAATAAATAAAACTGTAAAATATTCAATTATTTAAATTGCTGACTAATAGGAACTGGCATCTGTAATCACCAGCCACTTCTGACCAAGCAAGTGATTATTTTATATATAATCTGTATGGTTGAATAAAAAGTCAGGAGAAATAAGATAAAGCACATTTAGACAACTTGGCTAATGGGTGGGGGACAGTGAGGGAGGGAGCTACTTTACCCATTATTACCAAGTCTAGCTCACGTACACTGAACACACTGAGACAGGTTTCAGCTGGGTGGGTTTTTTTTAATCCTAAATGAGAAGTATATAAATCTGTATTTTTCTTGAGTTGCTTTCAACTAAATACAAATAGAATAAACATTTTTGATTACACTTATTTGGCAATTTAACCAGAAAATTTTAGCTCTAACCCAGCATCTGTTTTTCAATGTATCCTGAATCTACCCTACTTTACAGCTGGACTGACTAAAGCAGAGAATTGTCCTATGACTTCCTCCTCCTACCTCAGGAAAGCAGCTGTAAATGTACTTGACGGGAGTATGAGAGCCTGCCTTATCTTTGTGCAGGAAGAAAAGAATCTCACTACAATATCTGGCAGGCCATTAGGATCAGATCACTACACTCTGAATTAAATACAGGGATTACAGGATGATAGCTTAGGAAAACGAAAGCACTCTCCAACTGAGAAGTATTTGTGCAGTGTTTTCTGTCCTACAGACACTGAGAAGGCACCCACAGACCTGTACTGCATGCGACCATGTTAACTGGAGCTAGCATGTGGGGGAAATACGCACCCTCCACACAGTAGCAGGGCCTAGCAGTGGGTTCAAGCCACACGAACTTTACCAGTTTAAATGGATAACAGCATCCATCATTCCAACCCCCATCAAACGAGGTGCTGATGTGCCACAACTCAAAGGTATGAGGAAGTCAAGGCAAGCAGGCAGGCAAGAAGGTGGAATTAATTTCAAGTCAGTAGCTACTTAAGTAGGGGGATGAATAAAGGCCTGTAAGTTACATGTAAGTAAAATTTCAATCTCTATATAGAACAATTTGGGCTGTCATATAAATAGATGGATAGACAGATAGGGATAGATAGATATATACAAATTTGAGATTTAAAAAAATACAGATGTTTCTTGCTTTCTACAGTGTTTTTTGCTAATTTTCCACTAATTCACATGGTAATTTTAGAAGCGCTTTAAGCCATTTCTGATTGACTTTTCAATACACAAGAGTTTCAATTTTAAACTGTGTTCAATTAAATTGTAAATACACTTAAAATGAGGCTCCTATTTAAAGGAAGTTGGGGAAAAAACCTCTCATAAAGCAAAGAATCATTTGGTATCATGAATAATCATTTCCTATTATCTCTTTCTAAAATAAAAAAGAAAAATGTTAAGAAACAGCTGTAATCTGTCAAGAAATTACCTTCAAACCACCCACATTCCTCCCATAAGGACTCAAGATTCTAGAACTGTGGAATACCAGGTTTGGAAGAGACTTTTGGGGTTATCTGTGTTAACCCTCCACCTCGCACATGTTTAAAATAACGACACCTAATGTCATGAAGCAATGACAGGTGTCAGAGTGCCTTGCCGTCCACTGGCAAACTCAGGTCTGAAAACCCCTGGGAGAGGCAGGGTGGAGCATGTCATGGCCAAGAAGAAATGCGCCCCCTGTGGCCTGCTGCTGCTGAGTGCTTCTGGGGGTGCTCCTCTGCTTCCCCACACAGGGCGCTGCTGTCAGCTGCCACTTGTCCCCCTCCATGTCGTGAGCCGCTCCAGCACACGGTCTGAAAGTTCACCATCCTCTCTGAAACCTCCCAATCCCGCCTTTCAAAAGAAACAACTCCTTCAATTTCCGAAGACAGATTTCTGTCCCCGCAACAAAGTCTTCTCTTCTCCAGACTTAGCATATCCCTTCTCAAAAGTGGACAAAACCACTTTGGTAAACAGTTTTTTCCCAAGGCAACAAAACCCTTTGGATGAGCTCTGAGAGGGACACAGCTCTGTGGGAATCGCCTCCCCTGGAGCTCAAATCAAGGGGATCTTACTAATATGCCGGAGACTGCCCTAGCTTTCCTACGAGTCAGGTAAACAAAGGAGCGCATTCATTCGTTCAGTGCACATTTCTTGAGTATCTGATCTGAAATGCACAGATGAGTGACACATGCGCACTCCCATAGCCTTTAGGGTAAGATGGTAAACAACTAAAACCTGTTACATAAACTGATCAGCAAGACAGATGTGCTATATCAAACGAGTGTCTGAATCTAAATGCAATTTTTCATGCTGTCACATTGTTGCCAGATTACTGAAACCATCATCCCTGCTACACAGTGTCCTATAGCAGGTCCCCAACTTGATCATCTTCATCATAACTGCATCAATCGGGCGCTTACTATATCAGGAACTGAGGTAAGCATTTTACACAATAGATAGAGATAGGTATTATACCCACTTTGCAGATGAGAAAGCTGAAATTCAGAGAGGTTAATAAATTCTATGCAAGATGAAGGCTCAATTGGTGGCAGAACCTCACCAACACACCTTGATAGCAAACTTTATTGATACTCAATAGTGTTTCATGGATTCACCTCAAAACCGACCCACTTGTGAAGGCTTGGAAGGTTGGCTATCACCTCTGAAGTTCAAAATAACAGTATCCCCTTATAGTAGGAAAACATGGTATGCAAAGGTTTAGCTCCTCGGCCCTTTAAAGTATAGAGCCATCCTGCTGGCCTTGTCCAAATAAACAGGAGTGGCCTCAGCTTAAATGTGAAACATGAGCAAAACTTCCAAATAAACTTCTGCCCAATCCCACATAGCCCATATTGAGATTTGCAATGCTACACTCTTGTCGTGGGTCAAGAAACTGCAGTAACCACTCAGGTGACGATGACATGTAGCAATGCTAAGTCATTACAATCAACAAATGGAAAACTTTGTTAATCATTAGTAAATATGGCAGAAGCAACTTCAGTGGTTATTTTTCAACACTAATCCTTACTTTCTTTTAACTGTACTCACTGGAAAAGTACTGATATTGAAAAGTCATGCCTATTTCCTGAGACTGAAACCTTTAAACCACTTAGTCACATAATTTTTGAACATAGACCTTGCTATGTTCTAACGAAATATATCCTAAAAAAACTGAAAAGTGAAATTCAGGATTGTAGATAAGTAATAAGCCTAAAACACTGCACATTTATTAAGAGTTCCATGTAGACACCTGGTTATCTACATTCTCTGGACAATTCCTTAGTCCTTTCTGAAAAAGAGTGAAAACATTTCTTCTGCTCTGTCCCTTTTCCCTACCCACCCTCCACATCCCCATCACTGAAGCTAGAAAAGTAACAGGTTAGGATCTTACTTCGCTTGGTAATCAGTTATCACTCAGATCCCTTTCAAAATCTTTTTTTTTTTTTAAAGATTTTATTTATTTATTTGAGAGAGAGAGAATGAGAGACAGAGAGCATGAGAGGGAGGAGGGTCAGAGGGAGAAGCAGACTCCCTGCTGAGCAGGGAGCCCGATGCGGGACTCGATCCCGGGACTCCAGGATCATGACCTGAGCCGAAGGCAGTCGCTTAACCAACTGAGCCACCCAGGCGCCCCCCTTTCAAAATCTTAACTTCAGGGTTGGACCTGTCTTCCACTTGGGTTTATCCTGATTATTAATTAACTTCTACTTAGAAAGTACTAGAATAAGAAATAGTTTCAAAGTCTTAACTTTGGTATTTGAATTTTATAATCATTTGGAATCATTTTTCTCCCATTCAAATTTATTTCAGTTGCAAATTGTCAGTACTGTGTTTATATCTCTTGTTTCAGAGCTGTTTATTTCTAAAACCTAGAGGAAACCCCCAAATGGAAATAGAGTCGACACAGCTAATCTCTGGCTTGAGTTACTGGATAAATTTAACAACAAAAGTAGGACTTCTAATCTTGCCAATTCTGCTAACTAAGCTTTCTTTACATAACACTATTAAGCGACTCTAAAAAAAAAAAAAGCTCCTTTGTAGTAGAAAGATTATATATCTTAATATTTTGTGAAAATTTCAATTTTACTTTAATAAACATTATGCAAATTAATTCTATTTCCAGATCAAAATATTTAACATCTCCAATTTTAGGAATAGGAAAATAAGATGATGTCAGGAAATCCAACGTAAAGAAGTCAATTTTGCCAAGTAAGGTACACCTGTGACTGCAAAAAAATGAAACCTAGAAAAATGTAAAAGCAAGGAACCCTTAGTTTATTACTCTTAACTGCTTAAGCAGAACTCGGAATGAACTGATGTCCAAAATAAACACGTCTATGACTGTAGCAAAAGAAAAAGGATGCAGAGCAAATCAAAATAGTCTTCAATGGTAAAATAATGGGCCCAAATATAATGTTAGCTAACTGAGAAAACAACTGGCCACAAGCAACTTCCAGAGTGACATAAGAATAAAGATATGTTCACTGTCTTGTTAAAAATGTTTAATGCCATAGTAATAAATGACTTCTGCTCCTCTAATAGAACAAAATCATGGCTCCATTCCCAGGACTTAGGTACAAGGAGAAGAGACACACTTGAAACTCTTCGTCCCCACCCCCAACAGAAGCACCTCACACAGCAGCCAGGGACAAGCAAACCAGTTTCTAAAGAAAAAAACCTCCCAGTGGAAGATAGTCATCAAACTACACACACACATAAAGATACACTATGATTAGTTACATTTCTAAAAGCTACTTCAGATTAAAGATAAGAAAAAAAGGAGACCGTGTAATTCAAACATTTTAAGAAACTGGAAAGCCTCAAAGTAAACGGACATCTAGTAAAAAAGAATCCAGAGTAACCCTCTGCTAGTAAAATTTTTACTCCTACTTCTGCTAAAATTCCACAAAGTACAAACTGTGTACCTGGTTTTACTGAATTCAGTAACTGTCTACTAAATATTTCTGGTACCAGCTAATGTTGACACTTTTTTCTAGCTGTCATCTGTCATGCTCTTCTAGGTATGAAAGCATCAAGTTCTAAGGAGGCTGTTGTGAGTGCTCGTAACAAAAACAGTTTCCAGTGGTTAACTTTAGAATGGGAAGATGTTTGAGTACAACCTTTACATTTTCCTCATTTTCCAGGGGCTTCTAAAGCAAAGATTTAACTACTTAAAACATGGCCTAATGTTCACCACACGGAAAAGAAGTTCAGTGTTACTTTCTTATTGACAATCTTATTGCACTCATACTGACAGAACTGAACAGAAACTTTCATTTCCATAGCATAAATGTTTCAATCTTCAAGTCCAACATCATTCCCATAACAGGAACAAAAGCACCAAGAGATGTCAGCAAACTGAAGAAATGAGAAGCAGCAACCACTTTACTCTCTCAGGCTAGAGTTGCATTTCAGACATTAACTTAAAATTTGGAATACACTGAGAGAAAGGAGGGCAGACAGGAAGGGGCAGCAGAAGGTTAAAAACTGAGGTTGTTTGGAATTCCAATAAAGAGGTTGTTCTGTAGCTGTTTGAGAACTTGGCTTTGCAAACTACTTTCTCCGGCCAGAGAAAAACTCCTCCTTAAATTGTTGGAACTTGACCAGAATATCAATCACAGCAGTCCCTGGGACTAATTTGGTAAGGCGGGACTGCATGCACAGTAGCCTGCATAGACATAATATATCATGGTTCAAGCAAATGTCTTGCCAAACTTTAACAGTGGAAAGCTGCTTTTTATTTTGCTATATTCTTTTTTTTTTTAAGATTTTATTTACTTATTTGAGAGAGAGAGCAAGCAAGAGAGAGCACGAGCGACAGGGAGGGGAAGAAGGAGAAGAGGAGGCAGACTCCTGGCTGAGTAGGGAGCCTGATGCGGGGACTCGATCCCAGGACCCCAGGATCATGACCTGAGCCGAAAGCAGCCGATTAACTGACTGAGCCACCCAGGAGCCCTATTTTGCTATATTCGTGAGTTAAATGCATTCACCTAAAATATAGTAAAAAAACCTCTCCAAGATTATTACTGGTTATTTCAATTTTGAAATACCAGTGGGGCCATCGAGAAGAAAAACAGGAGAGGGAGAGGTACCATTTATACACAGTAAAATTCACTTTTTGGTGTCCACTTGTACGAGTTGTGACAAACGCATACAGCTGCGTAATCAACCACCACAATCAAGCTATGAGCAGGTTCATCGCTAAACGGTTAACTCTTCGGAGG